>NW_010317280.1:0-17838 GCF_000700745.2 Antrostomus carolinensis | reverse complement strand
GTGATTCTGTGATTCTGTGATTCTGTGATTACATTGGCTATATTCTTAAATAGTATAGGGTGAATTTCGTCAATATCTACTGACTCAGACACACCTAATTTATCTTAGCATTCATTAACCTGTTCTTTGGCTTGTACTACTGCCACCTCATTTAAAATAGTTTAGTTAAATAGCTGCTCTTACTTAATCGTTTTTGGTGAAGACTGAAGACGAGGGTCTGTGCTGCTCTTTATCATGTCCTTGTTTCTCTTAGTGTTATGATTTCTGTTAGATTTTCAAGTCATTAGAAGTTCCCTGAAATAGCTGATACAGCTATAACAGGTTTTTTTTTACTATATTTCTCTCTTCCCTCTAGTATAATGATGTCATTCTGCCTTTTCACAGTCTTTTTCAGAGATAAATGAACATGATTACACTTTAAAGCTGGGGCAACTTTTAGAATTGTTTCCCTGCTAGAAGGCAATACTTCATCTGTGTTTTTATTTCTTAAATAGATATCTTTAAAGTATTTTTAAGTATTATTGTTGCATCACTAAGCAAGCTGAAGTGTTGCTACTGGACTTGTTAGTGTTAGTATTATATGAGATACTCATATGAACAGCTGATGCTCAATGATCCAGTCTATGTTGTGAAAAGAACACACTTCACTTGCAATTTAAAATGAATTTGAGTTTTTGGGATTTTTTTCTATATAAAGTTTCATTTCCTTGGCAAATGTCTGAATACTGAAGAAACCAGTTCTACCAAAATAATTTTGAGATAAAATACTGCTGTATTACCTTGGGCTCCCAATCTCTGTGGCAAATAGGTGTCACTGACTTGATTTCATCTCTTGTGATGGACCACACTGTCTTTAAGGAGTTTCAGCACACTATCATCTGAGCAACACAATCTATTTACAATTTTGAAAAATGAAGAAATTAATAAATCATGAGCCACAAAAATCTGACTCTTGGGGGAAAAAAAAGAGAGATGTTGTTTAATCAAAACTTCAATTTTCTAATCAACACAGGCTTAGTTGGAATCTGATAACCACCTCTCACACTGGTGCTTGCTGCTTGTCCAGTGGCCCTCCCTCTGATGAGATATATAGCTGTGCTGTTGCGTTTGCTGAGGCTGCCTCTTCTTCCCCAGAAACAAGACAGCCCTTCAGTCTGGAGTGCAAGATGTAGACCCAGTCTGAGATGTATTTGTAGTGCTATAAATTTTGATAGCCTGTGATAGTTTATTTGATAATCTTCATTCTGACATATAAAGCAATGGGCTACACATAGCTGAAAGCTGAACTGGCCTTTGAGGCTTTCTGGAAGGCTTTGATGGACAATACTTTTCAGAAGAAGAATAGCCATCTTTGGTGTTATTTTCCAGCAGGATTCATTTTATCGAGGGCACAAAACAAGACCCCTCTGTCACTGAGTAAGCAATACCTTCATATGGCAGCTGAGAAGGGAAAGTCAGAGGTGGCTGATCTTTCCCAGGCCCCATATTTTGTGCCATTGTCCATCAATAAAAGAGTTCAACACTTTTATTAGACTTTCTGATGAATGAGCATAGGATGTGAAATCACTGAAGGCCATACTTTGACCAAGCTGACAAGTAAAACAATTGGAATTGTTGAGGACGGGAGGGAAGAGAAGAGAGACAGTCCCATGGAAGAAAATAAATAGGGAAAATGTCCCTTCTGCAATGTGAAGAATACCATGGTAAAACAGAGACATTAATTAGAATTAATCAATTTACTTTTGATAATCATGAATGTTTCCCAGATACAGCTAATTATCATGGATGGTTTTGGTTTACGATAAAAGCTTATTTTCCATACGATCCATCCCCTTCTCCTTCCTCTTCCACGTAATTATGTTAGAAAACTATAACCTGATATGACTATTATTTTCATAACAGATTATTATGGTAACATATACGGATTAATGGTAGTTTTGCCTGAATAAGAATTGTAGCAATCAGCCCTTGAGATTTCATTAAATGGAGTCAGAAAAGGGGGAACTAATTATGAAAAGGGAAAAATTTTTCTACTTTTAAACATGTATGTTGTTGGAAACTGTGTCTCTGTTATAATGCAAAAATCAATAGCATAGCAACAAAATCATAAAAGAAAGCAAAATACAGTCAGAGTACCTGTGCAAAAAGCTGTTTCAGAAATAGTCTGCCTTCGTTCAGTGTGATTCAAAGTGTTTGCAAGCCAATGTAAAATTTGTTTAGAAATACAGGACGTAATTACTTCCCCTATGGAAAAAAACAATGGATAAGAGTTTTATTTATTGGAAAAACATCTCTGTTTTATTTAGAGGAATAGAGGAACACAGAGGTGATTTTCACTAGAGCTTAGTGATTCCAGTTGTCTCAGTTGTTGACTAAATGGACACTCCTTAAAGAAGTTGGTTTCCTACATATTGAGTGATGAGATTTTCTGAAAAGCAGACCCTTTGAGGGAATGTCCAGTTTGGTATAAAAAAATTTACTTTTTTGCTACTGATTCTCTTTTGTCACTGCAGATAGCTGCCTATTTTTGATCTCCATGTTTTGTTTCTAGAAGGGGAAAATAGTTATATTTCTTGTCCCTTTAGAATAATTGTCAGGGATTTCTGATGATTACTTTAATACAACAGTAATGGGCCCATACGTGTAACAAAAACATGGAAGAGTTATATAAAAGTTATATAAAGTTATATAAACAATTTCAGATCTAAACCTGTGAAAATTTGAGTGTCCTTTTGAATGCACATGGACTAACCTAAACAAATTCGGCTTCAGTTACTGATGAGAGCATGTCAATTTAAAAGAACAAAACTAAAGGAAAAGAAAAATGTCTTTTTCTTCTCTACCCTTATAAAGTAGTGTAAGGACTTCAGTAATGTCTGGGCATATCTGGCATTGATTTCGTGTTCACTGTCATGTCCTGTCAATTTAAAGTGATCTTTCTGTCCTATCTGCAGGAAGCAAAGATAAATACAATAAGTGCCCCAAGTGCCTCAGCACTGCCGAACAGTCAAACTAGGGGACCTCACCAATTACATGTCTGCTTTTCCTTTGCAGACCTGCGTGCTAATTCTCGGGTATGAAACTGTCAGCACAGCTTGTGTTGCAGCACTGACACCAGATCTGATACACAGAGAGAGCTTTCCCCAAAGAGCAAACATCATACTTGTGGTTTTTTTTTAAGTGGCACCTTACGGCATGACCAGTGCAGTGCTGAGCTCAGAGGATAAAACCTGAGGATGAGACAGAGATATTAAAATGCAGAGGACTAACAGACTCCATTGAGCATGCCTTTGTGTAGGGAGAGGGTAAATAAAGAATAATGTTGAGCTGTGGATGTCTGACCACCTTGACATACCCCTTGCTCTTGTGATGGAACCTGGCAGGAGTATGAATTCCGTGGGTAATAGTAATCATAGAATAATAGAATTATAGAATGGTTTGGGTTGGAAAAGACCTTAAAGATCATCTACTTCCAACCCCCCTTCCATCATCAGGGACATCTTCCACTAGACCAGGTTGCTCAAAGCTGCATCCAACCTGGTTTTGAACACTTCTAGGGAGGGGGCATCCATAATTTTTCTGGACAACATGTTCCAGGGTCTTACCACCCTCACAGTAAAGAATCTCTTCCTAATATCTAATAAAAATCTACCCTCTTCCATTTTAAAGCCCTTATGTTGTAGAAGTGAGAAAAAGTGGAAAGGAGAAAACTAAAGGAGCCTTAGGAAAGTGGAAGACAGAATAGAATGAGAGAGTCTTTGACTAGAGGCAATTTAGGCTGGAAAGTGCTGAGATGAGAGGATCGGAGGCACTTTATGTTGTGTGCTGTAGGGCTGCAGAGGTTCTGGGTTTGTGATATGGAATCAAGGGGAAATGGGAACACACCAGCAGCCTGAATGGAAAAAAGGAGTCATTGAAACTAGGTAATTAAGAAAGGCTGGGGAAAAAAAATTAGAGATGTGGGAGAAAGATGAGAGGAAAGAAAAAGAGAATAAAAGAAGAAATTCGTGCAAAAAGTGATGGAGAGTTCTGAAACTTGCCTGCCGTGGGAGACTGAAATCTGAGGAAGAGTTTTCCAAAGTCTCTTTGGAGAGAGGTTTTAATGGTCCAAACTGTTACACTCTGGGAAGTATCACAGACAAATTTATTTAGACAAATTCTTCGATAGAGATTTCTGTATTCCTAGAAAATCAATTCAGAAGGTCTCAAGAAGAGGTGGCAATTTAAATTAAAAAAAAAGAAATTTGATTAATAAAATTGATTTTCCTTCTTAATTTAATTAAAAACATTTATCAATAATATATGAACTATGCATTTAATTCTCATTTAATTATTTACTATTCATTATGATTATAAAATCCTTGAACTGCTTCAGAAGGATGGACAAAAAGGCCTGTGGATCCAGCCCAACAGTTATCCTTGAAGGAGTTGTATGGAAGAACTCTGACTTTGCCAGTGTCACCTTGTGTGAACAAATATGCATACTGGGATGAACCACTGGCTCAGTCAGACTTGACGGTCTTTCAGAGAAATGCTAGTTTCTGAATGAGATAATATTACTGGACATGCATGGACTGCATTAGCAGGGATTTTGATCCCAGCCCTCTATTTGTTTCCACAATGATTTGCACATGAACACTACTGCCCAGCTGCCACATAGGTGGACACGGGGGATCCTTTCAGAGTGGTAGACTTCACCGAGAAAGATCAGGCAGTTCAGCCATTTGTCTTTCATTGATTCATTTTCTGATACAAAGTCAACTACAATCCATTTGTACTGGTTTGTGGAGCATGAAGTGAATTCACCCTGTGTAGCATGGTGTGGCGGAAGGTGTCAGTGTAGGCTGTACAACCCTGCAGTTATGTGCTGCAGCCAAGGCATTCATCTTGCAGTCAGTTGTAAAAAGTCCACATGCATGAGAGACACAAAGCAGTTTGCTTATCAGTTCTCATATTTTTGAACCTATTTCTTCTGCTACTTTTTACTCCTCTTTGGATGGTCCACCAGGCTAAAGCTTTTGAGGTAGGAGCCATCTCAGGATTTTAAAGTTCTTGTTCAGCTCTCTGCACAATGCCTTCTTCCTAAAGCTCTTTGCACGAACAAAAAAGGTTACTGAAGTGAAAGGCTTTATATGTAAAGAAGGAGCTAGTAAGAATTTAAAGTGACATATTGAGCTTTCTCAAAATCTTGGCTTTTTGGCCTGGCTGTAATTCAGAGCTTCAGGAGGCAGTTCCGCTGTTGCCTTGAGCTGATCCAAGTCTGGTTGGCACCCAGAAAGGCAGTCTTGCCCTCCACATATGACAGTGTGATTCTCTCCACCTCCTTCTTTGTGCCAGCTCCAACTCTGGTTTGACAGGGTGATGAGTCTGTATAGGGATCTGACTCAAATGAAAATTAAGTGATTTTTTTTCTTTTCCCTGTAGGGTTACTGTTCACCCAGATCAGCTCCTGAGCCATCAGTTGCAGGATCTCATGATCGCCAGCACTGGCTTTCAGGAAGAATAGGGAGCATGGTGTGCACATCAACCAGTGTGAAATTGTGGACAGGTCTGAAACCACACTTGCTGGCAGTGTCTTTGTCTTTAAGGGATGTCAGATATTGTGAAACAAACCCTTCTGGAACAGCTGCTCACAGGAATGCTCCAATCCAGTTTCATCACATCTAACTTTAGATCTTACTGAAGCGTTTAGGCTAGAAATGCTCTCTATAACAGAAGAATAAGTTTCTCTAGAGAGTGTCTTGTATTAGGAGTAGGCTGACAGATGGAAGCTTTCTCTCTCTCCATGTTAACTATCTCGGAAGCTTAACATTACAAGCCTTCTAACCTAATTAGTGTCGTGGCTTAACCCCAGCTGGCAACTAAGCACCACACAGCCACTTGGTCACTCTCCCCTGAGTGTGATGGGGGGAAGAGAATTCAAAGAGTAATAGTGAGAAAACTTTTGGGTTGAGATAAGAACAGTTTAATAACTGAAATAAAATAAAGTAAAAATAAGAATAAGAATAAAAAAAATATAATGAAAAATAAAACATCAAGAAGGCAGAAATAAAACCCAAGAAAGACAAATGATGCAAATGAAAACAATTGCTCACCACCAACCAACTGACGCCCAGATAATCCCTGAGCAGCTACCCCCTCCGCCAGCCTTCCCCTAGTTTTATTGTTGAGCATGATGTCATATGGTATGGAGCACCCTTTTGGTCAGTTGGGCTCAGCTGCCCCAGCTGTGTCCCTTCCGAACAACTTGTGCACCCCCAGCCTCCTCACTGGTGGGGTGGTATGAGAAGCAGAAAAGGCCTTGACTCTGTGTAAGCCCTGCTCAGCAATAATGAAAACATCCCTGTGTTATCAACACTGTTTTGGTCACAAATCCAAACCACAGCCTCATACCAGCTACTATGGAGAAAATTACTCTAACCCAGCCAAAATCAGCACACTTAGATACCTGATGTAAGGACATATAGGAATCTCTAATAACAAATGAAAGTTTTACTCTCCTTTAGGACTGTTGTAATTAATTTGAAAGTGACTTGCTGGAGCAGACGGAGGAGAAGAAACTGAATGTAGTTCATGATCTTGATCCAGTGGTGGTCAGAGAACAAATAACATCTTCAAGTTCACAAAGATATTTTAGGACAGTTTATTCTGCAACAGATATTCTGGACAAATTCACTGTGTTGACAAGCCCTAAATTATACCTTTCTCACAGTCAGAGATAAACCAAAAGAGTTAGAAATATAGGTTTTATTTTAAAAATGGAGACTAGAAGTGGCTGTAAGGTTCCCATTTGTCAGTGGGAAACATGCATGTACTCCTTGGAAAACACTCTTTAGAAAGTTTGAACCCTTCTTCTCTTCTGTAGTAAATGTCTACCCTACAAAGGTGTATGTAATGCCATCCCTGACGACAGGCTTGCCCTTGTTTCTTATTATAAAGCATCCACCACTAGACTCTAGGAGGGTTACCAAGATAAAGTCAAGCTTGTGACTGAAAGTCAAGCTGGGTTCTCCTTAGGTCTTATTTTGCTGTTGGCAACAAAAATTCCAGAGGCCACACTCTGGGTTCAGCTGTACTTCACTTGTTTTCTCCATGGGACTTACAAGGTATAACTGCAGGCAGAATCTGACTTTGTAATTGCAGCATAAATTCTTTTATGCTTCGTTTATGCTGCACAAAATGGAGCCGGATTCAGAGTCATCTCTCTTAACAGAATTGGAGCAGCAGGATAACAGGAACAAAAAGCAATTAAAAAAAACATAGTTACTGGAGTAAGCAGATGACTCCAACTATATTCAGTAAGTAGAACTGCAGTAAGAGATTGCCATATTTTCCCACTTGCTTTTTGAGACAGAAACAATTTTTTCCACTTAGAAAGATTTTCTCCAATGCCATTGAAACTGTGTGGAGGTTTCCATGCTGTTGTGTTGCAAGAAAGAGTACGTTGTTTGCTATCATCAGTCCCTAAAGGGAAAAGTAATGAAACAAGTTAATTGCTTCTTCAGACGGCTGATGGATTTGGAAATATTTTTAATGCACATGCACATAACACTCACCTATGGGGCAGCTAGTCTTTGGCTTTTCTGGTGAGAAAACAGAGCATATTTATTAGTTAATATTCTTGTAAGTCAAAACCAGCAGAGAGCACATGTGTTTGAGCAGTTACACCTGGTAGTGAACTCCTTTCCCCCTTGTTTTTGTAGTGAATGTGCCATGACCTGAGCTGACACAAATTCTTCTGGCACATCAGTCTCCTCTAAGGGCACACAGTATTGTGAAGAATATTTAGAAACTCTGTAAGTTAAACCACCAGAAGCATACGAACCTTCGACTGTTCATGCATTTGTATTGACTGGTTGATAGCTCTTCAGGCTGGCAAATAGTGACAGCGTGTGCTAGCTCATTCTCAGTTTCTTTCTTGTTCTGCACTAGTGTGTCTGTGTCCTTCAGTGGAGTCGTTGCTCATTTGCACTTGCCAGAGATAAAAATTAGGCTGTTACTCCAGACAGCCTTAAAAGAGGGATTGCTTAAGCCTAAATGTCTGGCAATGAGAAACAGACCTTCTCTACATTAGTTCATTTGTTTGAATCAAAGTTGGTAATGGCAGAAAGTCACTGCCATTTGATAGCTGTTCATTAGTTACCTTTAAATTAGATGACAGTTTCAGCTGTTCTCTACCTTGTTTGAGTTGAAGAGCCCAGCCTTCTTGGGGAACGGCTTTGCATTATGAGATGTATATTGTGAAGTCAGCAAAGTTGTTGGGCCAATATTGAGGGAAAACTTGACCTAATTATTCCTGCAGCATCATTTGTGGAATTTCCTGAGTGGTAATCCTGCCAGCTGGGGTTGCCACCAGATGGAAAAGATAACCCCAGCATACCCAGCAGTCTGTCAAGGTGGTAGGGGACTTTGGTGACAGTGATCGTTGGTTCCTGAGCTTTTTCTTCAAACTGAATATAGCTGGACCTTTGGGTAAGCAAGTGCTGGGCTGTTAGCAAGGTCAGACTAGGGGAAAGAAGCATAGACCAGATGACATTCTTCCAACCTCAATCATTCTGTGATTCTGTGAACAAAAAGGATAAGGAACAAAATGTCTAGGCTCTATTTTAATTCCCCAAATACAACAACGATCGCCCTTAGGGCTACATCATTTGCACAGCGTACAGTTCCAGGATCTCAGCAGAAAGCAGGGCACCTTCTAATCATTATGTAAAAGGCAAAATGTGAAGTCTTTAGTTAAGTACTCGGATAAACTTGCTGATTCTAAATGTACAGAGCTTTCAACTCCAGAATGCATAATGCACTTACTGAAATCAGAAGATATTCAGCTTTCTCAGGAATGATAATGGTTATAAATCAGTTTTTGATGGACTCTCCATCTAAATGGTAAATAAATAGGAATTTAAATACACATGCCTTTAAAGAACATTTTACTATTTTGTTTTTGCCTTATCTGATGGCCTTCAATAGTGTTACAGCTGATCTTGTGGTGAAAAGTGATCTCTGCAAACATAATAAATAAAAGTCAGTAAACAAATGCTAGGAAAAAGGTTTGCAACGTATAACTAATGCAGGGATGTCAACAAAACTCATATTTTTATCTTTGAATTTATACATATATGAATTTATACGAGTGTGTGTGAATAATGGTAGTATTTTGAATATATCTGAATCCATGTATTTTTATAGGTCTGTTAACGGAATGTACACTAGATAACATACAATTCCACCTGATACAGACAGCTTACACAGGTTTTTGGATTACTAAAACTCCAAACAAGAACTATTTAGCAGGATTTTGCTGGATTTGGAGTAACAAATTAGTCCTCACTTCTTTGCTCAGTTAGTGGAAATAAGTAGTTCTGTTGGCTTCAATATTTTGTGCCACTTCAAGGTATGTTTCCTTAAGCATTTTTACAGCTTTTCACAGATTGGTAATACTTTTTTTCCTCTTCTGAATGTTAAACATGAGGGCTTTACTGTTATCTTGTGAATTCTTCCAACAATAGCCAAAACCAAAAAGCCTTTCTTTAACTTGTTGATAAACCAAAAGAAAGACTGTTATTTTTAATGTAAAATATAGTGTTCCTGAGTTTTTTATTGGGCATAATCAGAAATTATTTTTCAACCATGAGACCTGAGATATTTATCATCCTGCTTGAAAATAGGAGAGCTTGCACTCAGTGTTTTATTCATTTTCCCTCCAAGGTTTGTTTAGAGACCTTTTCTTGAAAACTGCACTAGCAGATTTTTTATCTGCTCAGAAAACTGACTGAGGAAGAGAAAATATAGTAATGAAATAATTCACACCTAATTTTTAGAAAATCTATTTTAAATGATTATTTTATGAACTAGAAACAGATTTTTATTTAGCTTAAAAAAATTCAATGTTTGGGGGTTTGTAAACTAACGAAAGAGTACTTTATTCCCAAAATTGGCTGTCTGAAGGTCATAATAGGAATTTATTTATTTACTTATTTAAACTATGTTGCATGATTTATTTTTGAAAGAAGCTTAGCAACCTTCCTGTGGCTCACTGTTTTTTTAGTTCAGTCTTCAGAGTGTTTATTTTCTCTCAGTAGCTCTCTCTTAAACTGCTAAATATTTGTTAAGAGCAGTCTTTCTTCTCCTTCAGAGTCACATACCAAAATTCCCTTTTCTCAGTGTATGCGTTGGATATAGAAAAAAGTAAGCCTGTAACAAACTTCTCTCTGTTTTATTTTGTTCATTTGGAGAAAAAACAATACTCTCCTAAGGTTGAAACCATTATTAAAAGAGAGAAAAAGAGGTAAGGATAATTTTAATTAAATTAAATAATTGTAAAACTAGGATCTTTTTTATACCCTGAAAATTGATATCTTGTAAAAATTCATACAGAAGATAAAGTCTAATATAATACGCTCCTGTCTTTCTCCTAGAATATGATGGTCATTAAGTATTAAACATACTATTGGACATCAACAAAGTATTAAAATAATTCACAAATTCAGTATTGCTTCTATGCAAGAAAAATAGAAGAAAAAATATTATTTTGGGCATTAGATATAGGATACATAGATAATTCTACCCAACATATGTATCAATAGCTTAAATACCTTTTACTACAGAGGCGTAGAGACTAGATAACTGTTGAACCAAAGAGTTCATTTCATCAAGGTTTCAGAGTTTCTTCTGAATTATAAAGCAGACATGTTTTTACTGTTCACTGGATAAAGACAATATTTACTGCACTGAAGTGTCCCTAACCCTTTGTTGTGTCATCAGTGCAGCACAGTGTAAGAAGATCCTCCATGTGTCATCAGCCATGGAGGCATCTAAGGAACTATAAACTGTGGAAGACTGTGCTACGGCTGCCCTTTTGAGTGCTTTTCTTAATGTCCCACTTGTGGGTTAAGTGGGTTACATGTGTATTTTGGGCTGTGACAGTCCCACCTAAGGCTCTGACCTATAAAGATTACTGGTACTGGTTTCTGCTCTAAACCCTAATTCAGGAAAGCAAGTAACTGTTTCTGGATTTCACCCATGTAAACACTTGTTAAGTCGTAACATCTGCTAAAGTCCTTCAAGCTGAAATCCTAAGCATATGATTAAATACTTTCCTGTTTAGGGATGCTTATATGATTAGGGCCTAAGATCAATCAGTTTGAGGCACAAGGGTTTGGTTAATAATGGGCAGTTCCTTTTACATTACTGAAGCTTGGCGGACTTCCTTCTTTCTTCTTTCTTTCAAGGAGAAAAATTAGTTCTGTACAAGACTATTTAATCGGCTGCCAAAAGGATTCTGACAGATTATGGTTGAGCCTTTCCCAAAAGCTTGTCTCTTTTTAAGAAGAGCAACTTTCTCTTCTCAGTCTGTATTTATGAAATACTAAAGCACTTCTGGAAAAAACAAACAAACAAACAAACATGCTTTTTGAGGGGGGAACAGCTTTGCAAACCCATTATCCTTGTTCTCATGTTAAGATAAATTGGGTAAAACCAGCAAAAATAAGGAGTTGTGAGCATCAGAAAAGTTTAGTGTGCTGCTCTTCAGAGGAGTATGAGGAAAGCAGGGATGTTATTGACAAAGATAAACAGCAAGCTTGTAATGTAAAAGTTGTGATTACAAAAAAACACTCATAATTTTTTCTAAAAATTGTAATTCTTACACGAGCTTTCAGCTTCAGGTATCGTTGCGAAGTCTTGGGAGGAAAGGTTCAGTTATACAACAGGACACCTTAACAGGAATAATCATGCATGACAACAGTAAAAAAACCATGCAGCTAATGAAGTTTTAATGTTACAGATTTGGATTAATCTTTCACAATGTTAGCAATTGAAAAAATAGGGTCTTGGTTTAGTTTGTATGTGTAATTGTTTGGAGTTATTTCAGATGTGGAAGTTATCATTCCTGATCTCCAGTTGCCTGTCCAGAATGGGAAAGTTCTCCCAAAAGGTTTGATGTGGAAGCTTTGAACATCTAGGAGCATCACAGATTCTCCCCAAACCACCTCTGCTCTTGCTTCTGCTAAAGAAAAAGTAACAGGCTAGATGGACCATTGGTCTGTAGATCAGTCCTTAAACCTGTATGCTCCTAGAAGCTTGTGTGTGATCAGCTGAGGTGTTCAGGCTAAATTAATTTTCTAGGCTTCTCTATTGGGATAGTGAGGAGAAGCATCCCCTTTTTTTGGATGTATCCCACTATTTAAGATATTCCTGTAAAGATGATATGATTTCTGCTCTCGAATTTCCTATCTCATCCCACTGATAATGAAAATACCCAGGTAACTTGCTTTACCTAATTTTTAAATGGCTAAAGTTTTTTCTCTGTTTATTCAGGAAGCTGGTTAGAGAGTAAAAGTGATTTCACAGAAGAGTAATCTCTCAGCAAAACCTGAAAGCAGTCAAGAATCTAGAAGCATCTTGTTATTCTTAACAAACTTAGAGGGGTTAATTGAATGAAGACCTGGGCTCTACTCCAGATCCACAAAGAGCATTACAAATGGATGTCCCGTACTAGCAGAGCAAGCAGTCGTTAAGGCAGATGAAATTTCATAGGAAATGGTTTTTTTGATCAAAAAATTGTTTTTAAGCCATACCAATTTTTATGGGAAAGGAGGTAATAGCTATGGAATTTCTCCAATTTTAATTTAATAAGTTCTAGGTTGTTACTTTCTAAAAGACAATTAACATTTTCTGGTGGGCATTCTGAGTGGGAATCAGTAAAGGGAAAAAAGAAAGGAAGGCAGCAATTAGCATAGAGCAAAATATTATTCATTGCCAGACAAGATCTCAGTGCCAGGCAAGATCATGGAGCAGATACTCCTAGAAACTATGCTAAGGCACATGGAGAATGAGAAGATGATTAATGACAATCAACATAGCTTCACCAAGGGCAAATCATGCCTGACCAATCTGCTGGCCTTTTATGATGGGGCTACAACATCGGTGGATAGGGTTAAAGCAACTGATGTCATCTACCTGGACTTGTGCAAGGCATTTGACACCATCCCACATGGCATCCTTGTCTCTAAATTGGAAACATGTGGGTTTGATGGATGGACCACTCAGTGGATAAGGAACTGGCTGGATGGTCACACTCAAAGAGTTGTGGTCAACAGCTCAAAGTCCGGGTGGAAACTGGTGACGAGTGGTGTCCCTCAAGGGTCAGTATTGGGGCCAGTGTTGCTCAACATCTTTGTCAGTGACATGGACAGTGGGACTGAGTGCACCCTCGGCAAGTTTGCCGATGATACCAAGCTGAGTAGTGCGGTTGACATGCTAGAGGGACGGGATGCCATCCAGAGGGACCTTGACAGGCTTGAGAGGTGGGCCTGTGCTAACCTGAAGCTCTGAAGAGAAGGGTTGGGAGTAGTGGTGGACAAGAAGCTCAACATGAGCCAGCAATGTGCACTTGCAGCCCAGAAGGCCAGCCATATCCTGGGCTGCATCAAGAGAAACGTGGCCAGCAGGTTGAGGGAGGTGATTCTCTCCCTTTACTCCGTTCTTGTAAAACCCCACCTGGAGTGTTGCATCCAGTTCTGGAGCCCCCAACACAAGAGAGACCTGGAGCAGCTAGAACGAGTCCAAAGGAGGGCCACAAGGATGATCAGAGGGCTGGAGCACCTCTGCTATGAGGACAGGCTGAGAGAGTTGGGGTTGTTCAGCCTGGAGAAGAGAAAGCTCTGGGGAGATCTTGTAGCAGCCTTCCAGTACCTGAAGGGTCCTACAGGAAGGCAGGGGAGGGACCTTTTACAAGGGCAGGGAGTGACAGAACAAGGGGTAATGGCTTTAAGCTGAAAGAGGGTAGGTTTAGATTAGATATTAGGAAGAAATTCTTCACTGTGATGGTGATCAGACACTGGAACAGGTTGCTGAAGGAAGTTGTAGATGCCCCCTCCCTGGAAGTGTTCAAGGCCAGGCTGGATGAGGTTTTGAGCAACCTGGTCTAGTGGAAGGTGTCCCTGCTCATGGCAGGGGTGTTGGAACTAGATGATCTTTAAGGTCCCTTCCAACCCAAACCATTCCATGATTCTATGATGTTGAAGAAAGTTATGGTTGGGCCCAAATTTTTACCTCTGCACTTTTATTCATCTGCAAATGTTTCAGTCGTATAAAGTAAAAATAAAAAATCCATATAATCAGAACCCCCATAAATTTTACAGCAATTACATAACCAAAGTTATTCATGAATCTGCAAGGAAAGTAAACAAATGACAGATGCAGCTTTTTGAAGGTTTTTTTTTATAGTCGTATGGTTTATTTTTGAAATTGTTCTTGGCACTGAAAAATATTTCTGAAGATCATGAAAGGGTTTAAAATAAAAGAATCAGACAGATTTGCTGATATTTTCCTAGTCTAAATTGGGCATTAATCTTGTGATTGGAATCCTATCATCTTATGTACAAACAACAGGTGGTGAGAGATAACAAGTTCTTCAATTAGAAATAACATCTCTCTTCCCTTCGCTACAATTTCATAGATACTCTCAAGCAGTCAGTTAAGTCTGTAAGCTAAAGTAGCATAAGAATTATGCAACAGAACAGATAAATGGTCCATCTAGTCTGGCATCCTGTCTCTGACAGTGGCTCATGCCAGATGTTTCACAGGAAGGTAAAATACCCAAATAATGCACCTGATTGTGTAATATTATGCCATGAGACGAAATCTGTGTCTGTCCCCAGCTGGTGATCATCTTATGTCTGAAATAAAGGCTGTTGGCCCTGTAATTTTTATCCTAGTTAGCATAATTATAAGGCATATTCTTATTCACATAAATGCCTAATTGTTTTTTAATCTTACTAAACTGATTTTGCCTCTTAGATCCTATCTTCTTTCAAGTTTTGCCTTTTCAAGTGCACAGATTTTCTGACTGTTCCAAGGGGCTGCAGCAGTATGTTGCAGCTGGCTTGGGTGCTCTGCTTCCCAGAGAGCCACCATGCCATGAACAGAACGTGGTACCCAGTCCTAGAGCCATCGCTGCTGGAATGCTGACACTGAAATCCCTGGAGAGGGTACAGCTTTGTTCCCACACACAGAGCCTCTCTGCATTATATGTTCACTGCATCTGTGTCCCCCATTCTGCCCTCTCCCTTGCAGGTGCCCAAGATCTCATGTTTTAAGGCAACATAGTGAATTGAGTTACCTCCAACCTTTGGACTGGGGAAGAGGAGGTATTTGATGAGTCTTCTCTCTCCTAGTCAAGCAGAATCTAGAAAATAGGGTAAAATAAGCAAAATAAAGAATTTTCTAAAAACTGACAGTCATTTAGAGAAATTATAATTTAATTTCTTTTTTTTTTTTTTGTGTGGCTCATCAAAGAACATCTGTAGGCTTCTGAAGGCAAACATACTTCTTAAAGATGCAATGAATAAGGAAGTGTGCTAATCCAGCTTTTGTGCTTCATCACTGTTTTGTTAATAATCCCAAAGTCCCCAAAAGTTAATGTCCCTCCTCAACAGGTGCTCAACACTGTTGAGCTGCTGTTATGAAACTGCTATGAAACTCTTGACACTTTTAAACAGAAATTAAAGGCAAAACTTCAACTGAGTTGACTGAGCTTCATGCTCACTCTAAACGCTTTGAAATACCATCAGGTGAGTCAGTTCAATACAAAGATAATATTGGTGTGGTAGTTTAACTTGGCTGGCAGCCAGACATGACACAGCTGCTCACACCTCTGCCTCCTCCTGGGTAATAGGGAGGAGAATTGGAGGGGTAAAAGGTAAGGAGACTTGTAGGTTGAGATAAGAACAATTTAATAATTAGAATAAAATGAAATAATAATGATGATAATTTTATCATGAGGAGTGAAAAGGAACCCTGAAACTGTAATCCCAGAAAAGCAAGCCTGAGTGATTCTCAAAACAATTCCCCTGCTTTCCTGTCAACCCTCGAACATGACACAATATGATATGGAATATCTCATTGGCATATCCAAATGACAATTCTGAGTTTTGCTAATTACTGCACTTTCCCCCTCCCAGTCCTTTGCACTTGCAAAGTACTCAAATATGATGTCTTTGTACATTATCAATATTCTTCTCATAACAAATCCCATACTGAAATGAAAACACAGTGCTTTCTAGCTACTAAGAAGAAAATTAACTCTATCCTAGAAAAAAACAGGATAATTGGATAAATGCCATAGGATCAAAGGAAAACTCCTTTTGGAAGGGACCTCAGGAGGTCTATAGTCTGACCTCCTGCTCACAGCAGGGTCAGTTATGAGTTCAGTCAGGGTTACTCTGGGTTTTATACAGTCAGACCTTGAAAACCTCTAAGGCTGGAGACTACAAAACATCTCTTGGCAATCTCTACACTTCTTGACTGTCCTCGTAGGCAAAAAGCTTTCCTTATATCCAGTCTGAACTTCTCCTGTTTCAATTTATGTCCCCGAAACTCAACTCCATGATAGTGTAACCAGTACATAGATCAGAAAAGACTATGCCCAGTGCCACCCAAAAGGCAGATGCTAGACATCTAGGCCAGGTCCATAATACTGGGGAAAGGTGAGAGCAATTTAGACTCTGCTAAGCTATGTCCAAAATAGGAGGAACAAGGCAACCCCTGGAGATTTCTGTCCTTCACCATTGTTAACAGAGTTAGCCTAGATTTCATTAGTCTGGATATAGATTTTCATCAGATTAATTTTTTGGCTAGGTTGAGAGGAATTCCATCCTTACAGAGGAAAATGGATCGGGGCACTCAGAAACCCCTTTAGCTGAGTTGGTGCAGATGACTACACCATTTGGACATTCAGGAGAGGAGGAAAGGTCTGACAGTCATTGAAGATTTACAGAACCAGAGGCTGTATTGATTCCTACTACTGAGATGCTCTAGCAAAGCTGATTTTTAATCCCAGTATGAAGGTATGTTTATTGGTTTTTAAATAGAATGTTCCAGTGCTAATGAACTCATCAATATAAAAATATATTGACTTTCATTGCAATCAGTTGGTTTTATTAAACAGGCATTTGTCTCTCCTTAAATCCATTGCATTTTCTGTATATATCAGTGTGAATGAATACAGTAAATAGCAACCTGTACAACTTCATTGTAAGTCATATATTTTCATTGGAGCGTCTATATATAATTTAATTACATGCAAGTTAGCAGAGTAAACAAACAACAGTGAAACACTGCTTTTTTTTTTTTCATTTTTTTAACTTTCTTTAGTGAAGTCTGGTAAATCTTTGGCAGCTCTGAATCTGGTATACTTACTTCTTTGCAAGCATTGCAAACAGTCATGAAATTCAAACATTTCTTGATTTCAGTAGAGTTTTATTCGTTTCTCTGACATTAGTTACAGAAAAACGCAAAAAACTCACCTGTAGTAAGCTTGAAACTTGCATGGCATCAAAGTCGATTTGACTTAAGCATATGCAGGGACTGTAGATGAATAATTCTGAAATGCCTCTAATTTGTCATTAACAGATGAAAAAAAGTCTATCAAATCAAGCTTTTCCTATATCCCCTTATAAAATATTACATTGTAGATCATAATGTGTCATGTCATGAAGGTGATATCTCTGATTACAATGAATGCTTATGATTATCTGTGGTGAATTAGGACCTGAAATGCCAGTCGCAGAGCTGTCTTTTCCTAGACCCGACTTTCCCTATGGAAAACCGTGCTGAAAACAGTGACTTCCTGTCAGCAGAAAATACTTTTCTTGTTGAAACACCAGAACCAAACTTTTGCTTTTAAAATTGTTATAATTCAAAAAAACACCACTTTTTGTCTAAAATTCAATTTTTATCCTGCTGGTTTTTGTTTCCCGTAAGAAAAATAAAATTATGTAAAGAAATGTTTAATTATATTATATTATATTGTATTGGGTTTGCGTGGCAAGGTTT
>NW_010317279.1:6593-8611 GCF_000700745.2 Antrostomus carolinensis | reverse complement strand
TATTTCCTCTGGGTTTCCTAACAGGCTCCTCTATCAGCTATGCAATGGTCTCACGGAATAATCAATCAATTACTTTAACGATCTGGGAATTTTAATATTTTGTACTTTAAATACTTCAGTATGCAATTCGAAGAAAAATCTGTGACCTCAGTTTTGTGTTGCAAGCGCTGTAGAATAACCTGCTTATTAGAATATATTGGATGGCTGTCTTTGTTGTTACAGTGTGATAAATATAACGTATAGAAACACAGTCTCTGCTCGTAATCTTTTCCCAACAAGAATTGCCTTGCATGCTTCTTGTTTATAAAGACATTTATAAACGTGGACTTCTTTGTTACCCAGTTTCACAGATGATCCCTTGAGATATTTATAATTTCACTTACTCAGTGCAGGAGGCAGTTGCAGCAGAGTACTTTTTTTACAAAAAGCAGTCTTTTATTATCCCGAAGAGGAAGGCTCCCAATTTTCAGCCTGCACATCAGATACATGCTGATGCAGGACCAAGGGGAGTTTGCATTTCCCATGGCCTGATTTATCTGAGCAAGAACAGAGAAGCTATAGCACTTGCTAATGCTGTGGCAACCGTTTCCCCCCTTTTAGTAGGAGAAACTATTGAGAACCACATGGTTCTGTGGTGCAGATTCAGCCAAACCTGTAAACATCTGGTGAAATCTCATGGCAGTCAAAATAAAAATCTAGCACCAAGTCATGCGTGGGTTAGGACCTAATAGGATCCATGTGTGTTTTGGGACCACATTTAGAGCCAAAGAGTGCAATCCATCAGGTCGCAGGAGACCACCTGGCCATCATCCTGCTGAGAAAGCTCAGGCAATTAACGGATAAGCCTAAGTACCCTCCTGCCTCAGTTTCCTCAAGGAAAATGTTCTCTCATGCCATCAGTTATGTTGATGTAGATCACTGTCCATTAACCAACATCCTTCTGCCTATGATGTTGACTTTTCCTGGCTGAAGGTATCTCAGCAGCATTTACAGGCTTGAGGTAGGCAGGCTGGCTGTGAAGTGCTCTCCACTCTTGGTACAATCATCTTCCCTGGTTTTAAGCAAAGAGAAGTTTAAAGGTGACATGACTGAGCAGTTGAGCAGAGTCCTGGGGTTTCTGAGCTGCAATGCCCCTACCCAAACTGAGAAACTGATTCCTTTGCTGACCCGAGCACCCTGCTAGTAGGCACCTGGGAGGGAAAGCTGTCCATGGCCCCACAGCAGGAGAACACTCCTTTCTTTAGGGGTTTGCCCCAGAGCTGTTCCAAGCAAAAAGAAAACAGGGGCTGAAGAACACGACACTCACTCCAGATTTGGTTTGGTGCTCTGGTGAAGTAGCTTCAAAACCAGCTCAGACCCCCGTTGCCCACCAGTGGGTCCGTTAGGCCACTCAGGACCCTGCACGGTCACAGTGGCACAGGAGCAGTGACAAGTGGGATGAGCCAGAACATCTTCTAGGTATCCCCGAAAGCGGTGGTAATGAGCTGTGGTAATGCAATTGCAGGTGTGGTGATAGGGAGGGAAAACCTCCCTTTCACCTAGGGATGTGAAAGGGAACACAATGCTTAGTCTGGCAGTAGTGTTCAGGGTTAACAAATCATCTCTGGGTTCTTACCATGGGCTTTGTCCTGCTCCAGGATAGTGGTTTCCACTGATGCATCTCCCTCGAGGATAAGAAAGTGTTTCTGAATGCTTTCTCTATCAGTTGGTGCTTTGAAGTCCCAAGGGGTCCCTGACAGCTGGGCTCAGGCAATCAGAGGGTCCTGGGGCCCCAGCAAAATTCCTCTGGCTGTTGTTGAAGCAAGAAAAAAGCTTTTTGAAAAGCTGATGCCCACAGAGCCAGGATCGAGCCCCTTCATATGGCACCTCTATCTACCCCTCTAATCAGTGTGTTCTGTATGTACAGGCATGGCTCTGTCACCTGAGCTGAGGCAGGGAAAAAAGCATCATGGAGACTTTCTGTAAATTCTGGGGATGATACAAGCTACCTGATTGAATTTGGCTGCAAAAAACTCTCC
>NW_010317279.1:0-6559 GCF_000700745.2 Antrostomus carolinensis | reverse complement strand
AGCGCCTTTTCCTGCTGCCTAGCCAAGCCCTGGGGAGCCCCAGGGTCGGGCGCTGGAGTCATCCTCTGAGCAGGTGGCACCACGGCCACCTCTCTACACTCTCCCGCTGTGCAGAGGGTGTTCACTGCCAGAGGGACATCTTGCTTGCCTTGGTAAGCTTCATTTGGGGTTTTTTTTTATTGTGCTTCCAGTGCCAAGCAAGAGATGTTTGCTGGAGGTGCTGGTGACATGGAACTCTCCCCCAGCCCATTGCTCATCCAGGCTGCCTGTTTTTTTGCCGAGGGGAGAGTTTATTGCCCTTAATTTTTGATGATCACTGAGCTAAAAACCACCCAGTCCTACAGTCAAAAAATAACAATTAAATAAATAAAAATTCCGACTTTTCGCAGCCTCTGGGATTTTGCATCAGCTCAGACCCATCTTTATGGCCCCCCCAGCACACGGGATCTGTGGGCTGGCAGCTCCTGCCCTTCTCAGGATGAACCGTGGTTGAGAAGGTAGTTGTTTTCCTGGCCACTTACCTGAACTCTGCTGCTCTCAGCTTGTCCTTTCACCACAGTGCTGCCCAGCCTCAGGGTCTGCCTGCCTGTTGGGTTTTTTTTTTCTTACTTTTAATAAAAGCTATGATTTTGTGCAGGGATGGACACACTCCTGGACAGGATCACGTGGGTCAGCAGCTGTGACCCATAAGCACGTCCCTGAAATCCAGTTTGAAATTAATTGGGTTTTGCTGTTTGACCACTGGGGTTTGGACTCTGCCATTAACCCTCCTCCCTGTGCCGTACACAGCTGTGGATGTGTTTTCAAGCACTGCCACTTATCTGGGACCCAGCACAGAGCAGATTCTGGTCACTGGCCCTGCACCCCCAGCAAGCCTCACGCACCATCCCTGTGCACTCCAACAGCTTTTGGAAGGATGCAAACCAAAACGAAAACCCACACCCACCAATTCCAGGGAGGGCTCCTGCATTACTGGGGATTTCCCGTGAGCCTGCAGGTGCTGGGAGCTGCCAACCTGCCTCCAGGTCTCCAGCTGGCACCAGTTTCACCCCCCGAGGTAAGCATCAGCCAAGTGTATGGATGCTGCTTGCATCCAAGTGAGAAGGCAAAGCATTGGGAAAACATCTTTTATTGCAAAAGTTGCAAATTTAAGTCCCTCTCATCCCTCAAGCTGAGTTGCGTGGGTTGGTCAGTGCTCCTGATGACTGGAGGGGCACAAGGAAGCTGTGGTTTGAACAGTAACATGGAAAGGGCGGGAAAAACACTGTGTGAGGCAAAGGGGGTGGTGTGGGGCAAGGCAGGCTTCTAAATGAGTTTCACACACCCCATTTCTGGCACTCCCATAGCCACAAACATCTACTCCACCCCCCCCGAGCCATCAGCATCATGGGGAGCGGGGGAACCCAGGGGCAGCGCGGACAGCCAGGGCCGAGACAGACCTTATGGAGTGCCCGAGGGAAGCCAAGAGCAGGCTCCTCTTCTTCAGTGCCTGCAAACAGTCTCATAGAAAGCGTCCTCTGAGAGCAGCGTGGACCAGCAAATCCCCCCGAGTCAGTGTCAATGGGCCCTTTTTGGGTGGATGTCAGTAGAAATATGGGTGCAGTGGTCTGGTCCCCACCCTCGGGGGTGGATGCAGCATCAAGGTTCGTCTGGACATGGTCTTTTCCAGGCCAGCCCTAAGACACAGGTATTCCCTTTGCTGTTGGGACCCAGGGGATGATGTGTTACCTACACCAGTGGGTCATCTCCATATCCCCATCTCCTGCCACCAGCACAAACAGAAGAGCAGGCAGGCTGTCAGCTCCTCTCTTTAAAACATCCAAGCTGCAGGCTGCAAGCTTTAAATAAACCAACTATCTCAACTCTGATTTCGGTTAAGTCTGGAAGAAAAAAGCCCCAAGTCTGCCTGAACCACCAGCCCCATGGACTTGGTACAGATGGACATAATTAAACTTCCTTTTGTTTTCCAAAGTTTTATATCAATCAAGGCGATTCATGTTACAGTTCTGTTTTCGTAACAATTAAGAATTAGAAAAGTGGTTAAAAACAAATCCACCAACAACATTACAGTCCAACTTAGGACAGCATGTGCAAACACAAGCATCCAGAAAACCTGACACATGACAGTGCAAGCTTCAAAATCCAATCACATGGGCATCACGTTGACCTGCTTCTCAGCCACAATCTGACGTGGGCTGGGGTAGAAAAGCTGAACCCAACCCCACAACCCCTTTCAGGGTTTTTCCTTGGCTGAGTCAAACTAAACCCTGTTTTGGCCAGTGACCCATGGTGTAAATGGGAGAAATCTCCATGGCTAGCAGTTCCCAAAGTGCCTGTGCACAGAGTGCTTGTGGCCTATGAGGTCCAGAGGTCCTCAAGTCCTGCAGGGCTACAGCATATTGTTAGAAATAGTGGTTTTCCTAAAAAGTTGGATGGAAATGGCACCTAGGAGCCTTTGAGATAGCTTCAGGCAGCACTGCTGAGCCTGTCTCTAACACGCAAGGAAGGCTTGGTGCCATGGACTCACAGACAGCTACCCATACGGACCTGCTCTTCAGCATCATCCCTTATGTCCTCCCAACAGCTTTACCTTTCTCCTAGCTGGAGCACTGAATAGCCACGGACACTTACGCCCTAACTACAGCACTTATAAAAATAATGGCACTCTCTAATCTTACCCATTTATTCATATAGTAAATAAAATTAAAACTTTGAGAATAAAATCCTTTCTTTTGAGGCGAGGGGACAGAGGACAATGTGACTAACAAGGAATTTCCTCTGTGACCTTCCTGAGAGCACATGAAACCACTGTGAGGGGACTGAAGGCACTCATCTGTCTGCTCCCACCATTTTCACAACAAAGGGTTACCAACAGGAATGTTGGGTTTCTCTTCACATAGCCTCACACCTTACTAGTGAGGGATGTGGCAAGTGGCACAGTGGAGATGGGGAGAAGAAGACATGCAACATTCCTCAGTCACATTGGAATACTTTCCATGAAGTCCTGTGCCCAAGATCCCATATCTTCACTGGCAGCTGAGCTGTGCAGCAACATCTCCAGCACCCAATGACTCCTATGCCAAGGGAGGACAAGCATTTCACAAGCAAAGGTTGAAAGGTTGGAGCCCCTCAAAGCATGGCCTTTATGCATTTCTGGGGCTGGGGAAGCCCTCTCCACACCCTGTCCTCCTTGCAGGCTGTGGACAGATTCACATCTAGGAGCTGCTCACCTTCACCTCCACCTCCACACTCTAATCCAAGGGCCAAGTCCTACCAGTACTTTGATGACTGATGACTCCAGGATTAACTCCTTACCAGAGGGTGTCTGTAATTTGTAACACAACTGCTATTTGCACTGGTGGCAGGGAACAAACCTGAGTCCTTTGTATCTAAAAGCCACAAAAACCAGGCTGTAGGACACACTTGTTCTCCTGCTGGGCAGGGACCTATGGGGCTCCTAGGCATCTCATTTGAGGCTGAAATGCCAAATTATGCAGGGCAGATTTAGACCACAAGGGATGCTCCAAAGAGTCCATCAAACTGGACTTCCTCACTTTGTAACTACAAAAGCACCTGCTGACTGTGTCTCAAACACTGACATTTCTACTACTGGACCCAATCACAACTCCCAGGTTTAGTGCATCTCCTTTTCTGCCTCCTGTAATACCCAGTGCAGCAGGTGGGCTTTGAGAAAGATCCTTACTGGTAGCCAACCCTACCTAAAACACAGCTCATCTGTGCAGGTGGCACAGACCCACGCTCATCCCAGACACAATCCCATGAGAAACTCTGCAGATGCTGAGCTCTCCTTGGCTGGCCATAGCCTGGGCAGGGTGCCCCAAACCTTCCCAGCCAATGCAGTTCAATTCTGCAGAGGCTCATTAAAAATTGAGGGGCTGAAACGCGCTCACAACCAGGGCACAGCCAGGAATGTCCTGTCCTGGGGAGGAGGGCTGCCAAGACTTCAATCCTGTTTGCTCTGTCTCAGACCAGAGATGGCCCACAGCTCTCATAAATGCATCTTCCCATAGAAAATCAAATGGGAAGACTGGGAAAGAGGCATCTCTGCAACTCCATCCCAGCTGCTGGGAATGTCACCCCATGTCCCCTCCAGAAGCCTCTGACAGCAACCCCACCTCCAGCACCACAAATGCTGCCTGAGGAAGTCCCTTAATTCTCCTGGGGAGAAAGGAGGGCTGCGTTAGAAAAACCTTCAGCAAAATCATCACCTCTAACTGCGACCTCAGATGGAGATGTATATTAACTTAATTTCATGGTAGATGAGAACATTTTTGTGGATGTGGTGAGAACATCCACTGGCACAGACCCATCAGTGTAAAAGTCAGTGTTTTCCACCCACTGGCAAGCCGGCTAGCAGCAAACGTCACTGTCAATCCAAAACACGTGCTGCTTGCGGGAACCGGCTGTTCCCAGGGAAGGGCTGCACATACTTTTCAAGAACGGCTTTGCTCCAGGCAGTCCATCCGCTAACAACAAACCTGAAAGCTCATCTGTCCATAAAAACCAAAAGGGATGATATTAGCAGAAAAATCATGTCATGAAGTGGAGCCATAAATGTTTTAAAAAGACTAATGCGGCATGGTGGTATGGATGGCGCTGCTCTAGGAAAGGCAATGTTGATGCCCAAGGGAAAACACATGGGCAAGTGTCTTGCAGCGGGTGTTAAATGGGTGAGGAGGTGGGATGCAGCTGCCTCAGTGAGAGATACACAACCTATAGAATTAAAATATCTGGGCACCACTCGAGTAACCTGGCCTGCCTGGTACCTGGGAAAGTGGAAAAGTGGGGCAAGTGTGAGTCCAGTGCCACATTAGACTAAAAGGGGGAAAAAAAATACATGCGCGTATATATATTTATCTATCTCACTGTTTTCTGCCCTTAAAAAAGTCTTTTTAAATTCATTTGCCATATTATAAAACTTAAGGCAGGCTGTGCTGTAGCAACCCTCCCACATCACACATCCCCATGCCCAGAGCTCCCACAGAATCAGAGATGCTCCCACTGGCACTAACCAACCTCCACCTCTTGAAATCCTTGGGAACTGAAAAAGTATTGGTGTTACTGCAGACAGACCGACAACCCCTTCCTGACCTATACAGAGAAAATTCTGCTTATCATAACACAACTGGAGTTTCCCATCTGCGCCAAATTAAAATAAAAAAAAGATTATCCCCATCCAAATAAAAAACAAATTACCCTAAAGACAGTGAAGTCTATTTAATTCCCTTCCTCAATCCCAGTCCCAAACAAAATGTGCAATTAGAATTATTATTTGTTACAAAATCCAAAGTAAGGCATGGTTATCCCAAAGCGGATGGAGGAGCCTGTTAGGAAACCCAGAGGAAATAGGCGACTTCATCCAGGTCAACGGGATAGTCCGTGAGCAGCACCGGGGTCTTCTCAAACAACTCCCCCTTGTAGCTGCGCCACTTGCCTGCTGGCAGGTAGACGTCACGCTCCTGCTTGCCCATCTCCAGCACCGGGGCCACCATGAGGGTGTCCCCAATGAGGAACTGTGAGTCGATCCTGTGAGTGGCCTCGTCACGGGGCGAGATCCACCAGATGGGACGGATGATGGGGTCACCCGTGTCGGTGACCTCCCCAGCCAGCTCCAGAAGCAGCGGGGCCACCAGCGACTCGTGAAGCTCTGTGAACTTCTGTGCGATCTCCACCACCTCCTTGTCGTAGAGCCAGGGTGGGATGGAGAACTGCATGGAGGGCATGAAGGCTGACAGCTCCAGCCACCGCACGTACAGCTCCCGGTCAGGGATCTCCACTGCCCCGTCTGTCTTGTTGGGGAAAAAATTCCCCCCAATCATGTCAGCAGATATGAATGGGTACCCCAGCATGCTGATGGTGAGCACGGTGGGGATGAGGGACTTGAGGCCGAGCTCGTAGCCCCAGACAGAGTCACGGTCAATGATGCGGAAGAAGCAGGAGATGTTCTGTGACTGGTAGCCCACGCGCACCTCGGCCAGCTCGTAGAAGGGGATGGCCATCTCCGTGTAGCGCCGTGACCAGATGCTGGGGTCCGAGAGTGGGCGGAAGGTGCTGAACTGCTTGGGCAGGTAGCTGGTCTCACCTGCATCAAACTTGAAGGACGAGATGCCGTATTTGTGGCGGAGCTGGCGCAGATGGCTCTGGAACCAGTCCCGGGCTGCTGGGTTGGTGAAGTCCAGGATGGCCCCGATGCCGTTCCACCACTCCACCATGGCCGGCAGACGCCCAGAGGGCTCCTTGATGAAAAGCTGACGCTCAATCCCCACTCCAAAATTGGAGGAATTATAGTTTATGAAAGGGTGAGTCCACAGGGTGACCTTAAAGCCATCTTCTCTCAGTTTTGCAAACATCTCTGTCACGTTGGGGAACTTGATGGGATCAAAGTCAAAGTCCCCGTAGGCTCGTGTGTACATGTCATCAATTTCAATGTGGCTACAGTTGAAACGGTACTTCTTGATCTTTTCAGCAAATCGCAAGAGTTTATCCTGGTCAATATCATTCTTGTACAGGGCCCAGGTGGACCAGATGGGGTATCGGA
>NW_010317278.1:0-830 GCF_000700745.2 Antrostomus carolinensis | reverse complement strand
TATATTAGGCTTCTTAAATGACAGTTGACTCTCACGACTAATATCTGACCTTAGAAATCTGAATGCAGATGGTAATATTCTGGCAGTGAAATTAAAGGTGAATCACCATGAACTTTCAGACCACCTAACACAAGCTTGAAGTGAAAACTCTTTTGTTGTCTTTTGGTGTCTCACAGCTCCTCAGCCTAGATGATTACTTTGAGGACTTAGTGTTACTCAGAAACAGCCTCTAAGATCTGATTTAATAGGAATCATTCTGCAGTGAAACTTGATGAAAACTGTTAAGAGAGATATTTTAAGAAGGAACAACTTTCATATGAAGCTATCATGATACTCAAAGCTGAGTAATAAAGTTCATTTATGTAGGAAAAATCAAACCAATCTGAGTCTAAAACAGGTGACATATTCTACATCTTTTCATATAACTTATAAAGCACTCTGAAAACAGAGGATTTATGGTTTGGTTTTGCTCAGTAGTTTGTTTTTATATCTTCAATTGATTTAGTTTGGAAATGAAGGAATATAATTTATTTACAGTTAATAACAATACATAGGCTTTCTGAATCTATAAAATGTCCTATTTTTGTAAAACTTACATGACTAGAAGTGTTTAAAAATAAGTAGTCTTCTGTTTTGTAATATTAGCAACTCAATATTCAAGACGTCTGAAGTTATTACTCTATTCCTGTAAACTTATTTAAATAACATACACAGAATATTCCTAATGGCTATATCTCATGTTCATTTTAAACAAAACTCAGAGTCCAAGTATATAAATATTAAAAAAAAAAAATAATTAAAAAATACTAATTTTATAGGAGGGTCTCCAA
>NW_010317277.1:0-5098 GCF_000700745.2 Antrostomus carolinensis | reverse complement strand
GGAGGGATTTAAAAGATGAGTAGATGTGGCATTTAGGCACATGGTTTAGTGAGCATGGTGGTGTTGGGTTGATGGTTGGACTGGATGTGAGGTCTTTTTCAACCTTAATGATTCTATGATTCTATATCTAGATCCACATATCTAATATGATCTTTAAATATATCTACATTAAATTACATCAATCCCTGACAACTCACTGGTTTGCCTCCTTTGGGCTGTATCTGTTCTGCTTTCCCCTGCCAGCTAAATCCCATTCTTTTATTCTGCTTCTGGTACTTCTGTCTTTGTGGTTTTCTCAATTTTTGTGATGTTTTGGGGATTCCAGCTGAAATCAGATGCACAGAATTATGCAGATATAAGATGTTAATGAAATCCTTTTCACTGCCTAGGATCGAGCACATCCCAAAGTGCCTGGAATACTGCACATGGAAAAAATAGAGTCATAAGTACAGGGAAAGGAAAATAATCTCCTTGAGGATATCCACCAGCCAAAATGCTGGAGGATAAAATGGATTTAATGATTTTTTTATGGATTTAATAATGTCTGGAATTTCTTTTCATCTCCAAATTTAGCTACTCAGTCCATCCCACACCTCTGAGGAAGACAAGTTGGTTGAGCATAGGCTTACATTATAAGATTTTTACACTGCAACACTATTGCTCTTGAGTGCTAAAATTTCCTAGTTTTGAAGAGCTGAGCTTTAGGGCAAAAGTCGTGGTTACATCAAAGATAACAGCAAAACTCCCAGGAACTTCCAAGGATGCCTCCCTAGAGTGTCATCTTTCTCCAAAGTGATGAGCAGTCACAACTCAGCATAAAACTAACAGGAGCTGGAAGTCCTTAACATCTTCAAAAATGAAATCTAAAGTGCACTGAAGAAGAAACCAAACAAACCAGCACCTAAAATCAGAGGGTACTTTTCACCCTTCAGATTTTTTAAATCATAGAATCATAGAATGGTTTGGATTGGAAGGGACCTTAAAGATCATCTAGTTCCAATCCCCCTGCCATCAACAGGGACACCTTCCACTAGACCAGGTTGCTCAAAGCCTCATCCAGCCTGGCCGAGAACACTTCCAGGGAGGGGGCATCTATCGGGTGGTTCCAGCCCGATGGATACAAGCCTGGGAAATCATGGGATCCTGCCTCTGCCTGGCAGAAAGGCAATTTCTATTTATATTTTGTAACAGGAGAATGAATCAGGGAGATGCTGTCTGATTTCTTCAGCTGATCTTCAGCATTTCAGAGGTCAGGAAACATTGCAGGATTACAAGGCAAGAAATTGTTTGATGCAGCTAAATGCATCACACTAGCTCAGCTGATTTATCTCCCAGAGCTGATCCCTTTGCTCCACGTTGTTGTGAGTGAGGAAAAGCAGCTTCTTGCTTTGCAAAGCCTTTGTCATCCCTTTCGATCCCCACGTTGTGATGAGTAGCTGCAAACTCAGCTTCTTCACGTAGGTCTCCTGAACTTGGAGAGGATGATGCTGCAGAGTCAAACAGTGAATGTGGTTTGAGTTACTCTTTCACACGGCAGGATTTCTCTCAACATTGCCCAGCACAAGCAAAAAATTTGTATGAATTCTGACTCTGTTGGGAGACAGGTCTTGGTTTACAAGATATTTTCCAGACTTGGTTAAACTGTTTTCCAAACGCACAGTGTGTTTCCACAAGACAACCAACCTCTGCTGTAAGAAGCTGGACCAAATAGCTGACGATTTGAAATCAATTCGCCACGGATGGTTTTGAAGCTGGTGTTCAGCTCGTTCCCAGGCAGCTCCACATTGTTGTCATTTCCTAACGGTGTCACAAACACTGCTTTTTCCTTTCCGTGTAACAGTTCTCTGAATGACAAAAAAACCTCCTTTAATTTCTGAACAAGTCCTCCCTTCTTGCAGCCTTTGCCACCTCAAAGAGCAGCGAGAGCACCTCCCCTTTGCAATTTCCCTTTCCCTCTTAACCTTGACCTGTAATACGCTGAAAGTTGTTACTGAAAACCACCTTGATCAGAAATGACATTAGAAAAACTTACTCGACCAGATGCAGCAAAAATCCAGCCATGATAAAGATTCCCAGAGCCAACAATTTTGAGTTATGGACCTACCCCTGTCTTGGAATATGGACTTGACTGCTTCAAGGTAGTAGCTATTAAATTTTGTTTGCTTTCTTTTGGGGTGACTGTGCTTTGTAAAAAAAGAGGCTTGACTGAGTAGTTCTGTGCATAAAAACACTGAGCAGAGAGATTTTTCCTGAGCTGGACCGTGAAAGCTGCAGTGGGGACTCTGCCAAAGGCATGTTTGAAGGGATGGTTGAGATTTGGTGACTTAAATTCCGCTTTGCAGCTGTGCACCTGAGAGGAGACGCTTAGCCCAGAGCCCTCAGGTCCTTCAGGGATTGGGGTTTGTGGTTTGAACTCATTTCACACCTAAAAACACTGCTTATGTGGAACCAGCTCCTAACAGCACCGCTTTATGGATGGAGGCTGCAAAGAGAACTTAGATGCAAGGCTCAGTGTCAGTTCCTGTTGTGCAAAAATTGAGCAGGATCTGGACACTGCAATTTGGCAAAGTTCTTGAAAAGTTGTGGGTTTTTCATGTTTGTTTTTTTTTTTTTTTCTTTTTTTTTTTTTTTACTTTTTTTTCCCCTCACTTAAAATCTTTATTGTCTCTGGGAATTCTTTGCTTAAGCCGTTTCCAGACTGGGTGGCAAATTCACAGACCTCATTATTGGGAGATCCTTGATCCAGAAGGTTACAATGAACATCTAATGATTTGAATCTTCTCTTCCATCCAGCCAAAGAGTATTTGTGCAGATCAAATTTTATAAGAGTTAACTTTTAGAAGGACTGGAACCTGGAAATCGAAACAGCTTTAATGAGTTCTGCTCAAAGCTTTTATTTGCTACAAACTCGAGCAGAGAAATCAAGGTCCAAAGCTGTGGTGGAAACAATCTATTTATTGCAGTGGATAGAGACTCCAACCCTTAGCTTTGTGTTCAACCTGAACTCCTCCAGTCTGCATATGCATTGGCAGGGAATGAACTGCTCTCGGTTTCTGGTCTTTGAGCTCTGGAATTCTTTTCGATCCTGGAGATAAGCGAAAAAGTCTTCTAAACAGATGCGTCATGCCTGCTTAATTTTCCATTAAAAACAGAGAAGATATTTAACTCTCTCCTATCAGGGAGGACTTGTGTGAAAAGCCATGCTTTCTTGGCACCAAAATCCATCCTATTAGTGGAGATACTGTGGAGATCTTGGAATATCCAACCCCGTAAACATCATTAGTTGTGGAAAAGCCATTCATTAGTAACAGACAATATGTTCTTCTGTCCTCTCCTCTGAAGAATAGGCAGTGCTATCTAAATAAGCTGTTTCCTGAGAAGTTACTCAAAGTTACTGCTGTAGCTGTAGGCCAACTCTCCTCCCCCAGAAGCTGGACAGAAACAAAACTCTGGGAGAGGAAAGAGCTGCTCTTTAGTCCAGCAAACTGTGCTGTTCCTCTGAAGTTCTTCCTTTCTCCTTAGCCTCCTGGTTAACATGCTCCCTGCTTGTTTTTTCACCTCGTAATCATCTGCGAAACCACCCAGTTTGATGCCTACACCTGAGCTGAAGGCACCAGTGCCCTGAGCTCTGTGCTCTTGGTTTGTTTAAATGCAGTGGCAGAAATTCCCTCTGACATCCCATCTAACCTTCTTCACATTCCCCTCGCTGGCTTCCCATCACCTCCTGTGATAATTCTGCATTCCTTGTCCTCCTCCTTCAGCAATCCTCCTTCAGTAATGCCCCTGCCTCCACCAGCCAAGAAACCACGACCAAGCATCTTCTCACAGGCTTTGTCCTGGACCACCCTGCCAGCAAGGATCTGTTACTGGAGGGGGAAAATTGGGAACAGCCTCTTCAAATGCCTCACTGACAGCAGTGCTGTGGAAAAATCCTTCCTGTTTTCTTCTTGGCAAGGAGGGACAAGTTTGTGGGATGTTGTCACCAGTGGGCTGGTGGAAACCTGCTCTGATGATGCTGGAAGGTGCACTTGGAGGAAAGAGTCAATATTTCTTTGAGTTGTGCCCTCTGTTGTGTGTTACCAGCACTTAATTACACCTTATACATTAGGAATGCTCCCTTGCCCTCAACAGTCCACTTCAGGAGGTGTTTTGGACAACACGTCAAAGCAGGAAAGACTCTCAGAGGAGAGGGCAGACGTAAGGACGTGGATCTTGTTCCTGTGCTGTCTTGCAGGCCAGACCCATAGCTGGGTATTTAATTTCTTAGGGATGTTAATTGTCTATATATTTTTTTTTAAGGGAGGGTTGGCCTCTGAATGGTCATATTCCAACAGGAGTGAGATGTTTTGGCTTTCCCTAAATGCCACCTATGATCTCAAGTTGCTATCACAGCCTCTCCTTCCCCTCCAGTTGCTGTCAGATCTCCAGCAGCTTTCTACTGAGAGCTTTGGGCTGTCAAGAGTGACATTCCCTGCTTCTGCTAGTTAATATTTCTAATACAGTTGGGTTTTCTAGAAATGCAGAAAAATCAGAGCAGCTAACAGGATTCTCACCAGATAGGAGATGATAGGAAATAATTACGCTTGGTGCAATGCATGTTTTGTAGGACCTATTCAGCATTTGCTATAAGGTATCAAATAAATCCAAGATACACATCCAAGCAGAAGAGAAACAAAATGTATTAGGGACACCCTTGGACCACCAAGTGAAGAGGATTTAGTGTGTATAATAAACTGCCTGTGTATCATTTATCACAGCTCCACGGTGATTGTCTGGGGGTGATGATGGACACCATAAGTTGCAAAAATATAATGACGTGTCATGTAACAGACCACAGGTGTCCGTGAGGGAAGCTGGGAGAAAATCAACCTTGGTTGCACCGAGCCCCCCTACCCTCCTCTGCACCTTGCTCCTGGGTGGGAGAGAGCGGGAAAGCTTGCAAGAAACCTTACTGTCCTGGTGTGAGCTGGGCCAGAGCTGGTTCTTTTCAGCAGCTGGAACAGCACTGGGGTTTGAGTTCAGCTGGAATTTGTCATGAGAGAAACACTGAGAACATCCTCATGTTGGTATTTGTCACTGGAAGTTGAAGGACTTTGTG
>NW_010317276.1:15626-18734 GCF_000700745.2 Antrostomus carolinensis | reverse complement strand
GTTCTCTCCCCGATTCCCTGGGTGGGGTGGGAAGGGGACAGGGGGGCTGCGTGTGGCTGCCAGCTGAGTTGAACTCTCACAGCTCCCAGCACCACTGGGCGTCAGTGCCTGTTCCATACCCATGTGCTCACCTCCCCAGTCTGCCAGGGGGCTGGTATTGCCCAAGACTCAGCTCCAACACGAGGATGTTTCCACTCCAGGTAGGATTTAAAAGGAATTCTCTTCAGTCCAAATTGTGCCACTGTTGAGGCAGCTGCTGTGTAGCCCCGGCAGCCTCTGAGCGCCGTACACAGCTCACTCGTTTACCGCAGCTTGCCTGGATTTGCTCTTTCCCAAAGCTTGTGATCTTCAGCCTGACAGAGTGTCTTGGAAGGATTCCTATTGCTGCAGCTCTCTAACGAGGTCAACCTGAGTTAGAATCATAGAATCATAGAATTGGTTTGGTTGGAAATGACCTTTAAGAGCATCAAGTCCAACTGTCAACCTAACACTGCTGAGTCCACCACTAAACCACGTCCCCAAGCATCACATCTGCACATTTTTTAAATACATAGTTTTAAAGCCTTAATGAACTCCAGTATGCAGACATGGATTCCATGTGAGATGTGTTCAAGCCACCTTTGATTTCAAGCAGATATAAGCACAAAGGTAATTGCTTCCCTGACAGGAACAGAATTACATACAAACAGATTCTGAGTATACACAAACCCAGAACATCCAATTTATCCTTCAACTGGTCTTTGGTCTTCAAAAATTTAATTTTTGTAATTCTAATTTTTTATTTCTTGTATGTGCACAAAGGAAAAAGACCAGATGCACGCTTTGCCTGACTTTATTATGATCTGTGTGCACAAATGTAGTTGCTATAAGGTTGCTCATCCATTATTTGAAATAACTCAGCAGTTTCAGAGTCACAGACTCGATACGTTTGACTTTTACTGAGGAAAAAGATTTTATTTACTCTTAAAAAATAGTCCAAGTGAATTGAACATTTAAAACATTTTTCTGATGCATCCTTAGGTATCTACAGAGGTCAGTATACTGGGTTGAGGGCTTCATAAAGCCTCTGTGCAGCCAGTTCTACCATTTCACGAATAGATTTGTCATCTTCACTTCCTGGCTCGCAGTCACTCGTCTCAAACATACAAGCTAAAATGCTCTGTAAAAGTTGGGGTATTTATAGCTGCTCCGGGTTTTCTCTTAAGTTTGATTTGACTTTTTACTATAATTTCCAGTAATCTAGACATAAAGTTTCTAGAGGTGTCACTGACAGTGTACAGTATGAAACTTACAGCGCTGAATTATGTACCCAAACGACAGGTGGGTATTATGGGATGCAGCTGAGCTCATACACCCCTCCCTGCACTCTGACAGGATGCAGAGTAGTAATGTACATACAACATTATTTAATTTGTGCAACCTGCTGTAGGGAACCTGCTTTGGCAGGGGGGTTGAACTGGATGATCTCCTGAGGTCCCTTCCAACCCTCACCAGTCTGTGATTCCCCTGAATAAACACATGGACTGGGAGGTTGGATCTGTTCAGAAAGGTGGGGAGTGGAAATGATGTTAGAGTACCAGATTGCTTTTATGGTAGAAACAAACTTTGAGAAGTTAAGACTGCATGTTTAAATCCACATTTGCACATACTAAAAATTAACTCCTTTATCAACAGAAAGTCCCTAAGCAGCACATACTGCATGTGCAAGTGTTCACTGCGGCCAAGAGGCTTCAGAGAGCACAACCAGCACCTCTTATTCACCCGTCTGATTGATAATAAACCCCTGCAAACAACAACTGCAACCAACCATCTCTACTCCCACACACACACACCCACCCAAGGGCTCAGCCCACAGGGCCACTTAAGGATTTGATGTGCTCTTGTTAAGCGAGCAGATCCTCCGACAACGTTTTGGAGACTAACCAGCCATGGTGGCGTCTAACAACCAACCTCCTCCTGGTGCAGACTGTCTGCGTGAGTGTCTCTGGGCAAGAACTGTCTGCAGGTGGCAGGCCTGCCTGCGCCAGAAAGCTTGTCTGAATAACTTTGCTTGGTCTTGGTTGTAGGAGAAACTTAAGGAAAGTGGGATGGAAATGCTACTGGTGCTAGCAAGGAGTTACTGGGAACTGAACTCGGTGCAGGTGTCCTCAGAGAAGGGTGTGTGGACAGGAACTGAAGGGAATATTCCATTCCCTGGTCCTCTTGAAATACTTTCTGCTTCAGCCCTGCATAGTAAATCTAGATTTGCAACACTTATAGAATCACAGCCTGGTTTGGGTGGAAAGAACCTTTCAAGCCCATCCAGTCCAACCCCCTGCAGTAAGCAGGGACATCTCCAACCGGATCAGGTTGCTCAGAGCCCCGTCCAACCTGACCTTGAGTATTTCCAGGGATGGGGCTTCTACCACCTCTCTGGGCCAGGGTCTCACCACCCTCAGTGTAACAAATTTCTTCCTTCCATCTACTCTAAATCTCCCCCTTTAATTTAAAACCATTTCCCCTTGTCCCATCACTACAGACCCTGCTAAAAAAATCTGTCCCCATCTTCCTCATACTTAAAAATCCGTCCCCATCTTCCTCATAGGCCCCCTTTAAGTCCTGAAAGGCCACAATAAGGATCTCCCTGGATCCTTCTCTTCTCCAGGCTGAACAGTCCCCACTAGGTTTAAAAAAAACCCAAATGTTTTGTTCACTCAAGGCAAGGCTGTGCAAACCCTGCTGACTGGAAACAAATATCTTGAGAAACATTTGAAGCAGGCTGTTGCAGTCATCTTTATTCCTCACAGGATAGTGTCTGTTGTCACGACGCCGGGATAAACGCTGGATCAAGCCTGTGGTTAGTGTGATAGACACTAAATGATACCAGTGCCTGACCTCGATCAGATTCACCTTGCCAGGTGAGCATGCTCAGGCCTGACATCAGCAAATCTGGAGCCATGGCTTTATTCCATCAATTCAACCCCTGGGGCTGCTGGTCAGAGCGCAGCTTCCAGGAGAGAACCTGCCCAAGCAGGTTGGTGTTTTCCAAAGTGAAATTGCAAGGTGGTGTTGGCGTGTAGTATTTTAAATCCCTGTTGTGTAGATGAGAACCTTGGTGACATGTAGGGA
>NW_010317276.1:0-15612 GCF_000700745.2 Antrostomus carolinensis | reverse complement strand
GAAAAGATTGTAATGAGTAAAATTAATCAAAAAATTGGGGTTTTTCCAACTGCTTTTTGGTGCTTTCCTCGCTCTCTGATACACGGAGCTGAGCTGGGATCTTTGCTGCTGCAGAACAACGAGAAGAGCTGAAATGACATTGTTGTCACAGGGCAGCTTGACAGACACAATCCTACAGCAGCTGTTGCACAAGAGGCACCAGGCACTTCAGGCAACCACAACAAACACCAAGTGGGTTTGCACTGGAGAAACAGGGAAAGGTGGCAATAAACAAAAACATGCCCAGGGTAAGAGTTCCTGCTTCTGCAGCCCGATGTCAGATTCCTTCACGTCCACAAATAGTTTGGATGTATGTGTATAGTCTCCTGCTGTAATTTAGGGTGAACATAGCTATGGTGGCTTGCTTACCCAATGCCATATGGGCATGTCTCTCCAGCACGTACCATGCAAAATACTCCATTGACTTTTCTGCATGATATACAGACAGTTTTGAAACAAAATTATTGTCTTTGTAAATAGTTTAGTAATTGGCATAATTAAAATACTGTGTGTCCCTCTTCTGTGCCTAAACATCAATACTGAGCATGAAAGGTGCTAGGAGCAAATGTGAGGTATTTACTGCTTTAGCCATTATATTACTTGAATAAAACATACAATTTTATAAGGGCAGTTAATGACAGAACAAGGGGAAATGGCTCTAAACTGGAAGAGGGGAGGTTTAGATGAGATATTAGGAAGAAATTCTTTGGTGTGAGGATGGTCAGACAGTGGAACAGGTTGGCCAGAGAAGCTGTGGCTGCTCCTCCCTGGAAGTGTTGAAGGCCAGGTTGGATGAGGCTTTGAGCAACCTGGTCTAGTGGAAGGTGTCCCTGCTGATGTCAGGGGGGTTGGGACTGGATGAGCTTGAAGGTCCCTCCCAACTCAAACCAGTCTGGGATTCTGTGATTCTAATTGGATTCTAATCTGAAAGCATTAAATAGAAGATTTTATTTTACAAATTTAGAGATGACTCTGGTACTGTCAATAGAGTTGTAAGTTTCAGCTCAGCTGTCCTCATTTTCCCAAACCATTTTCATATCCTCTCTTATTTACCCCTCATTACAAATTGGGAAAATAACTGAATCTCCTGTTAAGATGACAAGTAACATAATTAATGTCTGCACTTTATTTCATCTATGACCAGATCTCATTTCATAAGTCATTTGATTGCCACATGCTAACAACATCCTCTTCTCTTGAAGCAAGAGGACATTCTAGGAGCATCTTTGGTGCTGGAAAGATCTAAGAAAACTCACTTAGGTGTGGGAGGGAGCCAAGCTGCATTTCTGTTACCCTGTGTGCACACTGCTACTCCTCTGTTCTCCTCCTGGGATGACACAGAACACCGATTCTAGTTGCCAAGTTAATTGTCTTGGAACTTCATCCCTGGCCAGCTCTGGTCAGGGTCCGCTGTAGCGAGCCAGCAGCACAGGAATCTTGTGTTTCTGAGGCTGAAGCTTAAAAAAACCACAAGACTTTGAAACAGAGCCAATTCCAGGGTGTCCAGCACATTAGTTACACAGCCTGCAGTCTCAAGAGTTCATGTTTCAGACACTGCTCAACAGGTAAAGTATAAAAGGAGGTAAAATAAAGGAGTTGAGGACAAAAGGAAAGACATTATATTTTAGGTAGGTTTTTTTCTTCTTTTTCAACTGAAATGTCCCTACCACAACTGAATCCGTAGTTTTGTGTTTTGTATATGATAACACAAGCTTTATCAGTCTTCTAAAAGTAAACCAAAAATGATCTTCTTTTTTTTGTAAAGTCCAAGAAAATGAGAATTTTATTATAAATTTTAATGGGAATAAATCCCCCCCCATTTTTAATAAATCAACTGTATTATTTGCTTAATGATGATGAACCAGAAAAGTAATTAAATAACTAAATAAATAACAAAATCATTCTATAAATACATACATACCAAGCTTAGAGAAGCAGCTTACAGCTGTATAGTGTCGTGCAAAACCTTTCCATGTACACATCTCTTCTGCCAGCAAAGCTATCGCAGACGAGAACCAGTGTATGCCATATAATTTCTCAAGATGAAAACTCTCCATAAGCAAGCAGCTCTCCCTGGAATAACAAAAATAATGCAGCACAGTTGTTTCTGTACCAAACCCAGCTTCCTAACTCCAGCTAGTCTTCAAAAAAAACCTGAAAAGCTGTTTAAGAAGCAGTCAGTCAAACGATAAAAAACCAGAGACTGATTGAAATTGTTGCAGCAAAATAATTTGCTGTCAGAGAGTTCCCAGAATAAAGAGAAGAACATGAAGAGACACTGCAGAATAAATCAGTGTTTGCACACACCCCAAACCTGTTTCTAAACAAACACAGAGCGTTCAGAAAAACACTTCTTCAGCGTCAGGTTGCCAGGGTTACTTCACAATAGAAACAGTATTTTCATGTTGGTTTCCAAACAAGTGCAAGAAGAATTGAAAAGCCGTGCTAAGGTGGAGAGGGACAAAGATGTATCCAGCGTACAACACCATCACTACCATAGCAATGTTGAAAGTGTAGAAGAGGACTTTTTCCCAGGGCTCCATGAGATAGCTGCAGGTGATGAGTTCAAACTGGCAGTACAGCCAATACAGATAGTTCTTCATGCTCTTAATATCCATCTTCAACTCCGTGCTGCTTCTGAAAGCCTCCCCTGTTACAATAAAGGATGGTTAGTAGAAATAGAAACCTTACAAAAAAAATAAAGGCAAAAAATATATAAAAACATCACATGGGCAGGAACTCCATGCTGCTCAGTTTGCTCATACTGCCCAATTTTTTAGTAAATGATGTTTTAAAAACTCAAAAAAATCTAAAATTCCAACATGGCAAAAACATTTGAAAGCATAAAAGATGATTAGATAGTAACAGACTATGAATCTGGTTTTTTCATGACTCATTCTTTTACCCCGGCCCATCAGAGGCTTCATTTGGATTCCTTTTTCCTTTCCTACGTTCAGTTCTGAACGTGACAGTCCAGTTTTGACCACTGTGTGTACTGGGCACCATTACCTACCCAGGAGGCTCCATAAGATCTCTTTGATTTCCAGAACCCAGTAATTGTTGCAATTCTGTTCTCCAAGCCAAACTCTACTTTCATAACCACCTTGCACTGGATTATTGAAGGCTGTTGAAGCAGCTTAATGCAAAAAGCACTTCAAAACAAAAGTTCTCTCCTTCACCACTCGTGGATTTTGACACAGAATTTGGCTAAAAACTTGATTTCTGCTACTGCAGATTGAATTTTGTGTCTTATGCTTCAGTTGCTGCTGGAATGGAAACTGGGAGTATGCAGAATATCACACATCCAGAACTACAATAAAAGGAAATATAATATCAATAATATCTGTATATAGTTATATACAGATTATCCAGCTTCTTCTGCAACAGAGTTTGGAACTGATCTGTTGCCAGAATGAAAACATATAAATGTATTTTAAAGCTTTATGTTCAAATTAATGCTAATAATTATTGAGTGTTACATTATATAGTTACCAGAATACTGTACTGGAGAGGTAAAGGGAAAACAAGGACTATTACAGTTACTGGTGCCTCCTGTCATTTGGGAAGTAAGAGGAGACAAACCAGAAACTCTGATTTCCCACTTCTTAATTGAAAAGTTAAGAACTATTTGTGGTGTCGAGATCTGTGGGAAAACACTTATTCCATGGAAATTAAATGCAGCTTTACAGATCCGTATAGAGGGGGATTTTATCCTAAAAAAAAAAGCCACATCTTAAACTTTTTAGAAAAAATTTGCCTTGCCTTTTCCATTTTACTCCCATAGCTTCCCCACCTCTTTTCTGCCTGACAGGTGAGATAAACTAGATGTTGCTTCTTTAGTTAAGAATTATTATTAACTGCTTTTAGCAATATTCTTACTATATCCACCACATTTCTGTAGATTACAAGCAGTTTTACTAAATCTAGGTTATACTTAAGCCTCTGAGCATCAAGTGTATTGCCAAGCTACTTTGAGGAAAGACTTTTCTTACCAAAAAAACAAATGGATTTTGTAAAAAAAAGCAGAACTTACCTCTTCACTCCTCCCTGATGACAGAACGTCCGGGTGAGAGATGCTTCATAACACTTCTGGCTTTCACAGCTCCACAGCTCCTATAGAGATTGAGAAGCAGAAACAATTAGCTTTGATCCTCAATTACAGAGTGTGTCCTCCATACCCCGCCCTTCTCCACTATTGCTAAAAACTCCTCTTGGCCAAAGCTCTCTTGTGTGATGCAACAAGGACAACCATCGTCTGGCTCAGAACCACACTCTCATGACAGCATTAATTTGATAATCTGTACAAAGTCAGGACTGAAGAACTGCAGGTAGGGAGGAGCATACAAGGCTGAAATACTATTTAGGACAATCAGCAAAAATTATTTATAATTAGTGCCTTCTCTCATTTCGAATCTCAAAAAAATATCTCTGCTTCTCCTGAGACTTGGTGATGCAGGCTGCCAAAGTTCCTACCAGGTGCAATTTAATGTCCATGCAAAAATACGGTGTCAGAGTTAAGGAGCCACAAAAATGTAGCTCAATTAATATGTCACAGGAAAGTCTCCAGTGAAGCCACCACCTCCTACAACCTTTGATTAATTCCACTTTCAGTCTTCTCTGCATCAGTAACTCCCAGCCCTATGTACACACCTCAGTCATCTTCATCCAGAAACCCCAGGGTGCAGAGAACTTGTGGACAAGATTTCTGCAAGAAAAAGAGTGAATTTTCCTTAAAAATGCTACAAAATATAACCAAGGCACAAATACTTGAGGCATTTTAATGACCTAATTGGACAAGTAAATTAGGTAGAAATCTGCATAATACATAATGTTCTAAACTATCTGCCTGCAGTCAAATAATTTCCAAATATGAATCAGCTTCATTTTGGGAGAACATGCCACAAGCAATGTCTAAGGCATCTGAGCCTCACCTTCTTTCTCCCCTTCCTTACCAAACACAGCCTGAGCTGACCTACTCCCTCATCTTTTTTTGTTTTCCCCCATGGTTTTCAACAAGCTAAAGTTTTCTATTTAAAAACTGTCCACTTTCCATAGAAAATTCAGAAATGGGAAACCCCTGCCCCTGGCAGCAGTAGTCGATATGCCCCATGCCCTGTGTCTCTCCTGCAGAGTAAGGGTCTGCCACAAGAGTGCATCTCCCAAGCTGGACAAACTACCTGCATCTGGATGATGATACAATTTAGGTTGTGGTCTAGAGAATGGACTCATCAAGTGTGAAATATAATTACCCTGGAGTGCTGCTACACGATTCTTATCTCAAGAGTTTCTACTTTCAACCAGACTTTCTCAGCTACATATTTCAAAGGATTATGGAGAGCTGGGGTGGGACAAGGAGGTGGGTTGTTTTTTTTCCATGAAAATGTTGGTGTAAAACAAGATATAAAAACAACACTGTGGATTTTATACAAAGGAGAAAAAAATATTGGATGACCATAGTGCCCACGTTCTTGGCAGGTCAGCATCCCTGCTTCATGTTACTCACCTTTCTGCAAGGTGGATCAGCCTCTTCCAAATCCTTTAGGGAGATGCAGCAGCAGAGCAGCGACTAGGAAGGTTGCCCAAGGAAGTTGTGGATGCCCCCTCCCTGGAAGTGTTGAAGGCCAGGCTGGATGAGGCTTTGAGCAACCTGGTCTAGTGGAAGGTGTCCCTGCTGCTGGCAGGGGGGTTGGAACTGGATGAGCTTTAAGGTCCCTTCCAATCCAGACCATTCTATGATTCTATGACTACCAGGGCAGCTGAAGGCATGCTGGCAGCGCCGTGCTCTCTGAATCCTCGCTGAAAAAGACTTGCACAAGAGCCAAGAAAACTCAGGTAGGTAACTTCTGCCGTTCTCAAGTTCAAAACTGTATATAGATGTTTCCATTCTTTTCATTAATTCTCCACAATTTCTTTTTAGGAACAAATTCCCCAAGTTGAAACAATGCAGAAAGTACAACTCATCTGGGTTTGTTTTAGTTCTAACAGCTTCCAAGAAGTTTTTACCTGAGAGCTGAGAGCCATTGTGAAAGAGAGAGGTGGTAGGGCAGAAGATCAGATGATTTCACAGCAATAAAACATTGAGGTAAGCAGAATCCATTCCCAACGTGATGCTGTAAGCAGATCTTGGATGGTGGGATGTAAAGCCCTCTGGCATCCTCGCCTCCTCTCCAGCAGCCGCTCCTGCTGCTTTTCCCAGCTTCTTCTCTAAGGGAAATAAGAATTCATGAACACTTTTCACAATTCCTAATCAGATGTGTATAGCTTCACTCAGAATACACAATTTGCCTGAAATTCCTACCTTTTAAGGCAGTTTTCGCCTATGTGCTTTAAGATACTTTTCCCCACACAGAGAAGAAACAGAAATAAGTCTTCAAGATTAAAAAAAAAACAAACCTCAAACCAACAACAACAGCAATAAAAACCACACTGCTACCTTTGGTAAGACACTGTGATGGGTGACTGCTGATGCATGGAGAAAGCTTTTTTTTCCACACTGCTACCTTTGGTAAGACACTGTGATAGGTGACTGCAGATGCATGGATCTTTTGCAAAGATCTGACTCTGAAGAGCAGGAAAGAGGGAAATGATGTTTATTTTTCCCAGAAAGAGACTCTCCTGGGTAACACTCTGTCCCAGAGGAGCTGATCCCTTTTTTGTGAGGTCTCTTGATCATGTTGCCCACACAATTACATTTCAAAACCTCTTTTTACTGCTTTTCTCACTGTGGTTTCCAGCCAAACAAGTTCAAACACAGCCATATAAAAAGTCATACAGTGACACAGCAATAATTCTTCCAAGCAAGGGAAACATGAATTTACAAAAAGCAAACCAGAACCATTCAAATTACCAGTGCACTAAAAGAAATCCTCCCTTTTTTTAGGTTCAGTGAGGTTCCTCATATGGAAAAGCAGCAACTTCTGGTTTATACAGAATTTAGCAGATTAGCTAAATCCATAAGCAGATGGAAGGAGTTTTTCCCTATTATTTCCTGCCCTCTGATGGGATCCTCTGATGCCTAATAAGGTGTAAATGCATCCTGAGGCACTTGCTCTGCATTTGGCTTCAGAATGGCTTTCTTCTGTGTGGCTTCTCTGCTGTCTAGTAAGGACTATGTAATAATGTTGTTTTTCTCCTCTTGACCATCTTTTTTTTTTGGACAAAATTTCTCTCTTTGATTTCAGTATTTCTTTTCCCGATTTAACTGAAATTGGGTTAAAAAGTAGAGCATGTGGAAGTATAGAGGTAATGAAAGGAAATAAACCTCATTTCCCTAGAAGACCAAGGTAAAAATGCCTGAAATATCTTTGCCTCCTTATGTGGTAAGTCATTTGTCTACCTAGTTAAAATTAAGACACTGGGAAATAATCAAAGCAGAAAGTCAAGATGTTCAGGAGAGCTTCCTCTCTAACCTACCCCATCTGTCTATCCACACAAAGCAAGACCCAACCAAGTTTCTTTTTGTCATGATAGTATGTTTTTTGGCTCCAGCACCGTTTGGAAAGAATGGAAAGAAGCAATGACGAGGATGAGTTATGAACATCCTAGGGAAGCAGCCTTGAGCTCTTCTGGCTGAAGCTTCAAGTCTGTAACGTGGTTCTGCTTGGTTCAGAAAACCTCTTCCTGTCCTCTCCCTCGTGCTGGCAGGGAGGGCACATCAGGGAACTAGTCAGGGGACCTGATCAGTGTTTATCAATATCTAAAGGGTGGGTGTCAAGAGGATGGGGCCAGACTTTTTCAGTGGTGGCCAGTGATAGGACAAGGGGTGACAGGCACGAGCTGGAACACAGGAGGTTCTGCTTAAACATGAGGAAAAACTTCTTCACTGTGAGGGTGTTGGAGCCCTGGGACAGGCTGCCCAGGGAGGGTGTGGAGTCTCCATCTCTGGAGATGTTCAAACCCACCTGGACACTTTCCTGTGTGACCTGCTGTAGGGAACCTGCTTTGGCAGGGGGGTTGGACTGGATGATCTCCTGAGGTCCCTTCCAACCCCACCATGCTGTGATTCAGGCCTGGCAGGATAAAGATGTGCCAGTGTCCTAAGTCTGAGCACAACCTGACCACACAACTGCAGACACTGGCGGAAGGGATGAGATGGAAACACATGACAAGGGCAGGGAGATGGTGGGAGGTTGGGCAGGCCAAGGCAGCTCAGGCAAAGATCAGCTTAAGCTGCTCCAGAACCACACCACAAGGTAAGTAATGTGATCACAAACAGTGGTGCCAACCTCCTCCTGTAAACACCTGCAGCCTCTGATAGTCATCCCAGGTTCTCAAGACACCTGAGCACCAGCTTCACAGCACAGGGAAAGAAACCCAGCGATAAGGAATGGTTTGTGTAGCGAGTTGTTGGCTTGACTTGTCAATACAATGGAGCTGCACCAAAGAACCTACAGAATATACATCACTGCTCATGGAGAGGAGGAGAAGTGCCCTATAGTGTAGTGTGGGACAGTTCTTAGAAAGGCTCTGTTCTTCATGGTGGAAAATGTCTGGCATGCGGCTCCACAAACCCTGGCACCAGGCAGCAGGTTCATCTGGAGCAGTATCACGTTGGAATCAGGCTGTATGAAAACTCCTAACAAATAGACGAGGAATGTGGCTTGGCTCCAGCTTACAGGGGCATGACTTACTGTCGTTTGTAATGCAAATGACATACCTTAATTATTACATTGTTGTCTGCAAGAGTCATCCCATTTCCCAGCATGCTTCCCCACACCTGGCTAGACCAGTCCAGGAACTTTTTAAATTCTACATCAAGAGAGATAATTAAGTAAGTGAAAACTAGGGAGGTTAGTGATCTCCAAAAGCACAAGGAATATGCATAGCTGGCCCAGAAGGATTAGGCACAGGCTACTTCGACTTGAAGTAAGATGATATCACACCATTTCATACGTCACAAACTGAGCTTTTCATAAAAGTTGGGCAGTTAAGCACGTCAGTTGTGAAGAGCAATGAACCTAAGTTGCAATTGCTTCTTATCTTACTACACAGCTCACTCACATCATTTCTTATTGAGCTACTGCTGATGCACAGGAAACTCCAGCAAAGCAAGTTTCTTCTGCCCACCAGCAGCAGACAAAGCACACTCTTGTGAGGCAGTCTGCTGTCACGGTTCTTGCACACCCGGTCTCTCACCGAGGTCAGGGGTTCTTCTCTCTAAGTGTGGTTCAAATTCAACACATTTTCCACCTCCAGGCTGTGCCTTGTTCCTTCACCTGGCAGACTTCCACATCTCCTTCTGAATTGAGGATGGGTCATTTAGGAAGAGAAAAGATAAGGGAAGGGATGTCTTCCCTCACTGAGCAACTCTCTGCTTCCTATCCCTGGCTTCTCTTAAGCTGTTCACAATGTTTATCAGTTTAAATTCTTTTCCCCAGTGTGGCCCATGCTGTGGTAACACTCAGCATGTAACTGATGTTTTTTTCAGGTGTAAAGCAAATAAAACAGAAAAGAAAAAGCTGCCCAAAAAGAAGTGTACAGATACAAAGCCAGGGCTGCGAGTTGCAGAGCTGAGTGCCCAGTGTGGGGCTATGAACTGATTAAACTGGGAGTTCTCCTAAAACCCAGATTCTCCCATTCTCTAATTCCAGGATCATTCTGTAGTTTTACTTTAAAATAGGGGTGACATGACCCTAGCTATCTTGCAGGCCTTCCGCACACTTTCTACAAAGAACTGATTGAAGCAGTGAGGAAAAGAAACTTAATTTGGCTTTTAGTAGAGAAATAGCCATGGTTCTTCTTTATTTTAGACATTTTTACAAGCATACAGCAAATCATGTGCACAGTGACAGTCATAACAAGCATAGTTCTGTCAAATACTAGGGAAAAATTCATTAACACAGGACTTGGAAGGGAAAAAAAGTGCATTTTCTTAACCAGATTGTTTATTCTGTGTGTTATTCTGAAATCATACTTCCTGTCATTAGCCTGTCTGCCAGGTACACAGAAAATGACATCAGCTAAAAGTGACACCACAGTAGAGTGGCACAGGATGGGAATCGGGGACTTTGCACTAGCACTGGTCAGGGACATCATCACATCCTCCTGCACTGCCATCTCCTCTTGTTTCTTCTCCCCTCTTCATTCAGATCAGAAGAACACGCACCTCTGGTGAATATTTTGAGTAACCATTTCAACTACATACTCCAGTTAAATTCCACCTTTAATTAAGAACGCCAAAGCTGACGCCCAAGTACTCCAGCAGCAACTGTGTCTTCTCAAGAGATGACAACAAACTGCTGCAAACTTCAGCTGTGCTGCCAGCAAATGCCCTTGCCCCTCACATGTGTGTGGAGTAGAAGGTTTTTATACACAGGCTCAGGATGGCAACAGCTTCAATCCCCATGTGCTCCATTAAAGCTTCATCCCTTTTCCAGGAAGACACTCAGCTGCCTGACTCTGTCACAGGCACTGAGGAAATCCCAAAGCCTTCGACAAAAAAGGGCTCTTTAACAGGCAACAATTAATTTTAAATCATTGCAGCGTGAAATCCACCCCCATCTAATGTTGAAACCACAGGAAACAGTGCACTGGGTTTGGAATATGCAAAAGAACATTCCACTTAGGGAGCATCAAAAGGATAATAGCTGTGTGCTGGGTTCTCTCTCCCAGGTGTCAACACATACTTAGCATGGGCCAAGAATCCACCAGAACTAGTGCCCTGTGCAGAACATTGCTCTGCAAGATAAATTAGCATAGGGTGAGGTCCAAGGAGCTGGTTTTCAGGAGGAAAGACAAGGAATTCCATTTTGGGGTTTTTTTAAGAATATATGCAAGATGAAAGGATGAGCTCAGTGATTTTCTTTTAACTAAGGCAAGTAGTTACCAAAATGGGTGTCCCTTCCTGGGCAAGAATAATGAGTTCTCACTCACATGCTCTTTTCAGTTGGGGCATCCAAAGCCTACCTGAAACTTGTACCACCCCAAAAAAGAGTGAACTCAGTATTTCAGCTCACTCCCAATTGTCTTGAAGAGGTTTTAGATAACTAAATAGCTTTGAGCTATAGATCCTGGAGTAGAAATGGCATGGTCATTTGGGTACTTACAGTGAAATCCTAGCTGGTAAAATTCAGCTTGGATTTGAATACATGGTGTAAAAAGTGAAAACAACGCAAGGAGAAAGCACTGAGAAACTAAGTGATCCAAATAATTCATTTCTTTTCTCTAAAAGGCCACATCAGTCTGCCTATATGTGCTTTATTTAAAAAAATAATAATTAAAAAAAAACTTATTTCAAAAAAGTATGTCAATAGCATCAAATTGAGACCCTTTCTAATTTTATTTAAATTGAATTTTCTTTTATCCCTACCCTTTAAAATTTGTTTCACTCTCTGGTGCTTTATAACTGTGAGGAAGAAGAATATCCCATGTATGTCTGAATGGAAAAAGGTGGTATAGATTACATATCATCATGGAAAGTTCACCACTAAGATATTAGCCCAGACTGCCTTATGGGTGCCTTTCACAGGGCAGAAGATGACTTTCAGTGAAATTTAATCTACTCTAAGAGGAGCAGAGAAGACAATTGAAGACTCACAAAATCATTTGAGAGAAGGCTAATTCACCTCACGCTGCCGCCGAGCCTCGTGCTGTGGGACTGAAGAGAAATGTCTTAAAATTGTCTCCTCACGGTCAGCAATGCACGTCACTGCTTTCAAACCAGGATCCTTCAGGTGTCAAAGCGTGTCCTGTCACCTTTTCCTCTCGCAGTGCTAATTAGAGTCTGCGCTGCTCTGCAAGTGCACAACAGAGACACAAAAGATGTTGATGAATCTTGTTTGTCGCTGCCTTGTAACTGCAATAAATGCACCTCAGGACAGGCAGAGGGATTGAGTGGAAATGTTAGAATTAATCCTGTGTTTTAGAAGTGAAACCAGCTGATAAAACAGTTTCTGCTTGAAGACACTCATATTATTAGCTCATTAAAACTATACATGCACCCCTAGCAGGGACCCTTCACCTTTGCCCAGAATTCTTTATCAACCTTAGTTTCTGCTGTAGCACATGAAGGGGGAAAGGCTTGTTTTCAGGGCTAATTAGGATGGAGAGAAATTATTTATTTATTTATTTATTTATTTAATGTCCTATGTGAAAGAGATTTGCAGGTATGAGAGAGTCAGACAGTGGAAATTGTGCAGAATGCAGCCACTTGTGTTCAAAATTCATTTCCCTAGCCAGAGGACTGGAAGTTTATTTTAAGAGAAAATCTTAGCATCTATAAACAATGCTTAAATTGTCTACAAAGAACCCAAATACATAAAATATGTGTCTCCTCTGCGTGCATTAATTTCTCTGACTGCGTTTGCTTTTCATCCAGTCGTTCTATAGAAGGAGCTTTATGAAATTGGAAAGCTGATATACAGAGAGGTGCATATTGTGCTCAACTATGTTCATTGTTCTCCAGGACACATGAATTTGAAACTTTCAGATAGCTTTTTAAAGTTAGCTCTGGCCACCTACACTTTGCAGTAGCACCTATCAGAAAAGTGGATCCACCTTATATTTTATTCCTGAAATTTCTGATTAATGAAACTGAGTAATTGTGAGTGAGAATTCGAGGCAGATTTTTCTTAATCTTTATGTCTTTTCTATTAGAAAACAAATCTTCTGCATTTCTGCACTGCCAAGATAATCAGTGATGCTGCTCCTTTATTCAGATTATTTTGACAGAAGTTCAGACCTTTCCCTCTATATGAATTCTCTTTATTTAGGCACTTTTACTTGTGTCCTGGTTTTTCTAAGACTATGGCATAAGAAACAGGAATTTATCTTCAGTGTCATTCCCAATTCGCCTCTGACAAGAATAAAATCTGAAGGATAATTAGAATTATTCTGGAAGTACATGAGAGGAAAAAAAAGGAAAATAAATATATTCATAGCTTATAATTTTAAGCAATGCAAAACCAGTCTGTGTAACTGTTTATTACACACTGTTCACATGCATGCACATGAGTGGCAGAACAATCCGTATTGTACTAGTGGTAGAATAATGTTAATTGGGAATTTTTTCCATCAGGAATTTTTTATTTGTCAGCTTTAACAGGATTCCTATAAAATACTGCTTTCTGAGAAATTTCTTAGCTTTTATTGGTGTCTTCTGAAAATTATTTGGTACTGTTTCAAGAACTTGTATATAGATCAGCAAAGAGGTTTCTGTTCTGTAGCTTCATTTAATAAAAATAACCAGAGGGATGCTATCTTCTGTCTACACACCTAAGAGGTGGATGCTTTGTTAAATGTGACAGTTATTTGCTAAACAATAATAACTGATAATAACAATAATAACAATAATAACAATAATAACGATAATAACAATAATAACTGGGATTCTTCAGTTTTAATCTCTGATCTGCCTTATCTCCCTCAGTGCCCCTTCATAGCTGCAAACTGTGAAAGCAGCAGGTCTTTGAGCTAGAAGGTCTAACTTTTAACATTTCTCTTTGCTTTTTTTTCTTTATATCCTTATTAATAGCCATTTGTCAATGTAGAACTTGCTGAATTTCAGTATAGATGTAAAAATATCTCCTTTTATACATATCCATCTTTATGATTAATAACAGAGATGTAGTGACTGGCCTAAAAAGACTGATTCCTTTCAAAATTATAAAAAAGGCTTTCATCCCATCTTCTGATCTGATCTTAAATGAGGACATTTTCAGTCCTGGAAGAATGAGGCATCACTACTCCATATAAATCAAAATCAGAGCTCACAGTCTAATTTAATCAAAAAAAAAAAAGGAAGAAGAGTTTTTACTGGAAACTGCAGACGTAATCATCAAATGATGGATAACAAAAGGCCAATGGTAAATCATATCTCAGAAGAAAAATAAACCAGAGATTTGCAGATGCAAGATTGTATTTACTATTAACCTTTACAGTCTAACTAAACAGAAATTTTTAATTAGTACCCAGAGTGTAGCTTTTGAATCTTCATGGGTTTATGAACCATGTTCAATTACATTTTTAATTCTTCCCTCATACACAACACTTTATCACTTTCCCACCTATCAAAGCACCATAAAAACAAGACTCTACCACTCCGGAGAGACCTCATGTTTCAAGACTCCACAGACTTACTATTAAAGCCCATTTCATGTTTCATAAATTTTTATATCAAACATTCATCCCTGGCTTGCTTTCCTGTCTGGATGACGTACTGGATCTTATTTTAAAGATAAATTAAATCCTTTCAGCCTTATTTTCCTCATTCCAGATGTAACCTTAAGAGAACCTCTGTAAAATCTCATTGGAGGGTGAGAGAAAACAAAGGGTAAAATTATCCGTAGTTTGTCTCATTGCTACTGATATAAATTTAATAGTTATTGATCACCTGCCTCTCTTCATATGCTGTAAGTATGCTTCCAATGAAGGGTATTTATTAATATATCAATTTATCAATTTATCAATATATGCAAGAGAAAGGGAGAGCTCTGAGTACACAAAATAGTTTTAGCAATAATCCTGCCACTGATTCCAACAGAAAGCCATGGATGAGGCAGAGATTTAGATGTGGTTATGTGATACCAGTGTCTCCCTGCAAGTCATTAAGAAATTTGCATCTCATGGAAGAGATTGGATTCAGTTCTATCCTTATCTGACACTCCACCTAAATACATTTAATGCAGGACTATTTGGTGTTCTTTCAAATGGTTTTTATTTAAAAGATGGACAGGGAAACAGTTTTTCACCAAAAAAAGTGTCATAATTTTCAAATGTTTTAATGAAAAATATATTTTTAATGAAAACCTTAAAACAAATGTCAGAGATTCCTCAAACAGGTATTTAGAGCAACTCTGAGATTTTCAATATCCTTTTAAAATATAATTTAAAAAAAAAAACTAATAAAAAGAAGAATAATCTTGGACAGTTTTTAAAACTAGGTCCTCAGGCTGTCGGGGAACAGAAGGGTGTTAAGGGATTGTGTGGGAACAGGGAGAAAGCAGAGAACTGCAGCCTCTTAAACTGCTTTTGACACTGAGGAAAAGGCCAATATAGCTACAGCTTTACACTCTGATCTCTGTGCAAGGAGTGAAATGCAACAAAATACACTTCAACAGCACAGCAGTGAGATTAGGCTGTTTATACTTTAAACCCCACAGCTATTAACATTAATAAACAGTTAAACAAATGACTGTGAAACTAAATTCTGGGAAAAGAACCTGGATTTAACAGGAAGACAGGAGGTGTGTAAAGACCTGTTACAAGCCCTTCTTCAGGTCTTTCACTAGTTGATCCATGTTTGCCTTAACAGTACATGTTGTATTTATTCTCCCTAGGTGATTTTTCCATTTTCTTATAACTGTGAGGTCCTCAGCTTGGAAACAAATACCGCCAACACTTAACATCATTATTAACTAGTCCCATTGATTCCAGTAGTACATACATTCCCAAGATAAATTCAGCAGAGCCATATATAGCAGAGCATAGGCTGAAGGACAGTGAGGCTATTTATGCTCTGAACTGCCTTTCCAGAGCAGGTTCACAGATAAAAAAACCTTTAGTTTTGGATTTTTCAGCAGAACTCAGCTGTTGGCCACGCTTCTCTGGAATACTGTATCCAGTTCTGGAGCCCCC
>NW_010317275.1:0-9464 GCF_000700745.2 Antrostomus carolinensis | reverse complement strand
GATTATCATAGCCATTAACAAAGCGATTGTGATGCACGAGTTGACTTTGCCTCGTTTAAACCATTGCTAGCATATACCAGAGCAGGGTTCAAGGTTTATTAATATTTCTTCTAGAAGATGCAGATTTTTTTCTTCCTCTGCTTGTCACTTGTGGGTGGGTGGGCCAGGTGCCCGCCAAAGCTGCCCTATCGCCTGGACAGGGGAGCAAAAATATAACAAAAGGCTTGTTAAGAGGAAGAGATCATTTCTCGGGGACAGCTGGAAATACTGGATATTTTCAAAATACTTAAGGTACTTTTAAAAGCATTACCACTTTACGTACTAGCTCCTCAAGGTAACAACTTTGTCTTTAGTCTTTGCACGTGTTAGGAGAATATGCTGCTATTTCTGCTTCTGAATCACTGGAGGAACTAATATGAGTGCATTTTAAAGTCACAAGATTCACTGTCCATGAGCCTGACTCCTGTTGTTTTTTTAGTTTGTCTGGTTTCAGACAAATTGTCTGAAATTCACCGTTACCTTTTTCTACAAGATTAAATAGCCTTTAGTAGCTAGTGTGCTTTCTTGAGCAAACTACACTATGAACAAGTTGTGTATGTCTTTTCTGTGAAAACTTAAGCAGTTTTAGTATCTTAAGTTTTGCTGCAGAAGGCCTTTTCTTCTAATTTTCAGGTATATTTTGTATTATGTAGTGATGTGTTAGCAAGTATTTAGCTTTGATAATAGAAGAGTACATAAAGAAGCCCATTCCAAAGAAAAGAAATAGTTGTGAGTAGCACAACTACCGATGTTTTCTTTTTAAGTGTAATGATTATACCCTCAAGTGAATAATAAGAAAGGTACTAAATGCACCTCTTTTTCTGAACCTTGTAGGAGCTTAATACTCCTTTGTCCTTTATCTCCTTAAAAGATTTAGTTGGCTGCTTGACTAATGCTGTATTCGGATATAAAAAAGCTTTTATTCCTGCTTGCTGCTCTGTACATCTGAGGATCTGCTCTACCCTCAAACAGAAGAATTACACTGAGAGCTTAAGTTCTTTTTTCTTCCTTCTCCCCCTGCCTCTCTTCCTACTAGACTACCTAAACTCTTTGGTACTAGTAATTGAGGATACTGATGCTCATTCCTGTTGTTGATGTGATCTGTAGTCCTCGAACCTTGTAAGACATCTTATTTGGATGTATTAAAAATTTTGATGTTCAAACAAGTCCATTAGGATGAGTCTACATAGTATGTCCAAATAATTTGCCATTTTATGATGTAGTGTTTTAGCAGTAATAATTTAATACATTATAACATCGTAACCATATGGAATACCACTGGGTCAGGAGGGCATTGCTGCGGGATACCAACAGAAAGTCTGGGGTTTTTAGGTTGCCTATTCCCTATTGATACTTACTTGGAGTTTTACCAACCTTAATTATTTTGAATCTACTTAATATTGTTCTTAGTGAACTCACATTTGGTAGTGTTTTGTCATTAAAATGTCATGTGTATCTAATTCGGGCATTTTACAGAAATTAGAGCACATATTAAGATAGTTGTCTTAAGCAGTTTTCATACTTTTTGGAAAGTCACATTTGTGTATTAACACGTGTTTCCAATTAAACAGTACAAATTAGTACTTATATCATCCCGTTCATAGCTCATATTAGCTTGTTAGCGGTGTTACTATGGATTAATTAATAGGCAGCACTATCCAGCTTATAATTACTGAAGTTGTTCCTTTTAAAAATATTGTCACAATATTTACTTTTTCTTAGATCTATCTTTTCTAGTAATTTGATATTGACAGATTTTTTTTTTCTCTTTTCAACCTTTAGCAAAGCTGAACTATTTCCAACAGCCACAGGTTATCAAAGAATCTAATTTTTTGAAGTTCTCAGAGATTTTTTTCTTTCTTAGCACCGTCACAAGTCCAGCCATCATTCTCTGCCATTTACCGGGTGAGTTGAAAGAAAATAGCAAACAGTTTGCAGATACATCTTTACTAAAGCTATCTGTAATGAGATTGAATGAGAACAGATTGAAAGATTCTTATTTTTCTACCTCTAATCCATATTATCTCTCAACTCTTTTCATTCCTTATTGTGTAAAAAGTTTCTGATTAGTTTTCTTGTATTTAAAAATTTGGACAACCCCTTAGACAAAACTGGGTGTACACTAAGGAGAAGTATAAATGTGCCTCTGTGCCCTGATGATGTCATCACCTTGCACTTGGCCTTAGTATTCTGCAGTCACTTTGCCTGTGATTTCTCCACATTGTCTTTTCAGGCTGGTGATCCAATCCTAATCTACTTCAATTCATCATCTGTATTGAGCACGCTTAGACAGCCAGTAAAAATGGGAGCCAGTGGACTTTGTGTTGATGGAAATCCTGCTGGTTAGTAAAGGGGGAAGAATTTCTTAGGGTGGTTTGCTTCTGTTTTATCTGTTTGTCATGTCTTAACTCAGGCTTCCTGGACAGTAAAAGCACAAGCTGTACTCGGATATTTGCCAACTTGAGCAAGAGTTGCATTACTGACCCTGCCCTAGATGCTGCCTCCTACTACCGTGACTTCGCTGTGCTAAAGGTGCATGTCATATTTCTTCCTTTTGCTCAACATCTTATTTGCTTGACTTTCCAGTGCAACTTCAGCTAACTGGAAAACTAAAGGTCATCTGGTATGTCATCCTGATCTCCTGATTGTTAAGGCCTTCTTGCTGGAAATCTTGTTAAAAATGTCATGATTGGTGATAATCCCTCAATTCAAACTACTTTCCAATGTATTTCAATTAGCAAATTCCTAATGCATTTAACAGGTACTTCATTGATACTTCATAGTTTTAGTGACTTAACTGGAACTCTCTTGCATTTTAAACAGAATGTTTATCAAAGTATTTCTATGTGTTCCATCAACTTGATCAACCAAGCAATGCATGTTCTTAGTAAAGAATGAGAATTTGTTTTACACAATATGTTTATATCTAAAATCATACTGGTCTGTGATTTCTAGATCACAAATTGATGACAAGTTTTACACATCTGAAATAAACAAAATAATTTTTGTCAATATAATATGTAGGCTCTATTTAGTGATCGTTTCATGACCTCAGACACTAACTTGCAAACCCAGAAAATTTATTGTTTTTTTGGTGTTGTATACTTGTTTCTTTGTTTTCCTCAGGTCCCAATTAATGACACCATCGTGCAGTCCATGAAGGTCAGTCTCTGTTGCCAATGAAAGTAATTTCTGCTTCTTTAATAAAGCATATCTGGAATCTTAGGTGTTCATTGCAATGCCCATGTGTTGGGAACTTGGGAGAGTAGGAATGTTCTGTGTCTGAGACAAGTTTTTTTTGGACAGAAGTGTAACATTATAGAAAAAAAAGTAGGCATATAAGGAAAGATATACTTTTAAATGTATGGGCAGGAGTCAGGGAAGTAGCTTGTTTTTTAAGAAAAAATTAGGCATCTGGAGCACAGTGATGTGTCCACAGATCACAGCTACAGCAGGAAGTTAAATCTGATTTGGGTGGAAAAGAGTAAGAAAGGCATGCTCCTTTTAAACAATTGCTAATTGTTAATATGCTTACTGTTTCCAGATAAAGGTCACTGCAGTTGCACCACCTGGAGCTCCATACATGAAAGACGACACATGTAACAATGTTGTTTCTGAGGTATCTGAATCTTCTTTCCTTCGGGCAGCTCAATGCTAGATTAAAGTCATTGCCCTATTACCTGACTATGCCTCTGATTCTTCTCTAACTTGGACTTCCAGGTGATATATGAGATAGAATTCAGTGGCATGCGTGGGATTCAGAATGTTTCTGTCCAGTTCAAAGTGAGCAACATCTCTGGAAAGTCAGGATCCTCTCTACAGCAGCACTTCACTTTGCATTTCTGGGTCAGTGCCCTCATCCTCCTTGGGCTCTTACCAAGTTTGTAGTCTGTAGTTTGGGACCCAGTTTTCTACAGATGAGATGTGAAAAGATTAGGGCAGTGTCACTGTGGTATGGTAGCACCAGGACCCTGGGACACAGCTGATAGTCAAAGGAAGGTGGGAACACTGTTCTGGTCTCAAGTATACCATGTTAGTAGGAAAATTCAGGCTCAGTGCAAGCATGCAGTCTTGGTGCTGTATCTGAGGTGTTCAGTGTTTGTGAACAAAGTTACTGAATCTATTCCAGGTACTTACCTAACTTTGCCTATGCAGGGGGAAAAAGAGTTTGGAGGGGGTGGAAATCTGGAAAACTCTAATGTGTGCTGAAGTTCACATAAACCTTGTTCCATAGGGGCAATGTAAAGTGGGATAAGTGGTGACCTCAGAGACTGATGTGTGCAGTGCAGCCTTGCTGAAATTATCCCAAGAGGCTCTTTCCATAAAACAATTTAGAAGTGGAATCTGCCACTCAGAATTGGGGTCAAGGCAGGGTTTGTTCTGCAGATCACCTGTAGAATTGCCCAGACTGATATACTCACTTCTTTAGAGACAAATGCTGAGCAATAAGAATGCATTGGCTCAAGAACTGTTCTGGTAGTATCCACATTTCAGGGCATTGACATTTAGTTTTTTTATCTCCTGGACTGCAGATGAACTTGACAGATAAGAAAGAGGATTTGGCAACATAATGGAGGTTTTAGTAGTGCATAATATTCAGTCATTCAAAAAATGGGTTACATTTACATTTTTGAGAATGTGAACTTGATCTGAAGTGAATGGATCTCATCGGTGTGAATGTTTTCCTTTTCCTTTCTTTCTTCCCTTTGCCTCTTTGTAGACCAGGACTCTTTCTCATATGTTACCTAGAAGTGGAAACCCTGGCTATATCACTGGAGCACCACTGTTGATTGGAAGCAGTGGTGCTGTGCAGCATGTATCCTTTTTCTGCTATCAAGTTTTATTTATCACTGGGTTTATTTACTTCTGGTACTCTACTGTCTAGACTTTTGAGATTCTACCTTCACCTGTGAGGGTATACCTCAGTATTACCATCAGCAGGCCTTTTGGTCACAACTGAATTGTGACCAGCTGAACATGAGTCAGCAGAGTGCCCAGGTCACCAAGAAGGCCAAGGGCATCCTGGCCTGGATCAGCACTAATGTGGCCAGTAGGACTGCTGAAGTTCTCTTTCCCCTGTACTGGGCACTGGTGAGGCCACAGCTCGAGTGCTGGGTTCAGTGTTGGGCCCCTGACTCCAAGAAGGACATGGAGGTGCTGGAGCATGTCCAGAGAAGGGCAACGGAGCTGGGGAAGGGTCTGGAGCACAAGTGTGCTGAGTTCCCTTGTGGCTGAGGGAACTGGCATTGTTGAGCCTGGAGAAAAGGAGGCTGAGGGGAGACCTTCTGGCTCTGTCCAAGTCCCTTGGAGGAGGGTGGAGAGAGGTGGGAGTGGGTCTGTTCAACCAAGGACCAAGGGACAGGACAAGAGGAAATGGGCTCCAGTTGTGGCCAGGGCAGTTGAGATGGGATGTGAGGAAGAATTTCTTTGCTGAAAGGGTTCTGAGGCATTGGAAGGGGTTGCCCAGGGCAGAGGTGAAGTCGCCTTCCTTGGAGGGATTGAAGAGTCATCTAGACACAGTGCTTAGAGACATGGTTTAGCCATGGTTTAGGGGACTTGTCAGTGTTAGGTTAATGATTGGACTTGATGATCTTAAAGGTCTTTTCCAATCGAGACAGTTCTGTGATTCTGTGAATTGTAGTCCTGTATAGGGATAAGGAGGAATGTGGGATGAGAGGATTTTTGGGTGCCCTACATTGTCTGTTTATGCTTTTGTTTGGCTTCTTGACGTGCAGTCTGTCAGATGAGCATTTTGCAGAGTGAAGGTGATGGACGTTGCTCACAGTTCCTCAGACACACAGTACAATTTGGAAAAAATATGAGAACAGGCTGCAAGTTCAGGTAACAACATTCTTCATTCACCCTTCCTGACACATTTGGAAGGTGTGGACTTATCATGCTTTTCCATGTTCTCTCATGCACTGCTGTGGAGCCTAGGTCCTTCTCTGAGGTCACCAATGGGTCTCTACAAATCTTTCATACACTCCTAAAAGGACCTGAATATTAGAGAGATGGTGGACCTCTAGAACAATCTGAATATTGTGAAGGTCTTCAGGAACATTTTGAGGCTGTAATCTGGCAACATGTCTTGGGCAAGAGTTTGTATTTGAGGAGTGAATTATAACAGAACCCTAAAAAGTGATTGTTTGGATGATTTGGATCATTTTTTTTGCTGGTGACAGGGCAGGTATATGACCAATGATGTGATAGGATGGCTAAAGAGCTGTCAGTTTTCCTTACCCTGCCATGTTCCTCTTCTCCCTTCTCATTGCAGAGAGGACTGAAACTGCATACATTTAGTACCAATACTTCCTTAATGATTCTGTTGATACATTACAAGAGAAGAAGAAATATTCATTACAAAGCAAGGATGTTGATAGTGTTTTCTTCCTGTCCTGGACATCACTTTGTCAAAGCTGTTATTTTCTCTTTTCCAGCCTGTCCCCAATATTGGAAGAAAGTAACTGTAGTTACATCCAGCAGGAGTTATACAAGGCTCTTCAGGGGATGAACAGAGCAGAGGACCTTGCCATAATTGGCAGTGCTCATTCAACCCAGGCAGAAGAGTGGACGACTATTCTGATTCGGAACTGCAGTGTGCAGGTAATATGAATGCAAAAAGACCAGCTGTGAATATTTTTCCTTTCATGTCTTTGTATTGCCTTGAGGAAGTGTGAGCATGGGAAAAAAAGAGCTGGCTTGTTCCTCTGAGCTTACTTTCTTTGTGTGATGATCCACTGGCTCTCAGGGGGTTTAATGTCTGTAAGCAGTCGTTCTCATTATGGTTCATATTATTAAGATACTTACTAAACAAAAACAAACCCCTGACAGATTTAATATCTCTTTAAATCCTGCTATTTAAATGGGCAAAAAGAGTTTAATACTTAATCCAGTGTTGTATTGCCTAGTTTTCTGACAGCCTTCTAGAGCTAATACTACCTGGTTACTTCCTATTAATTTGATGCTTTTATTATTATCATCCTTTCTGATTTTCCAGTTTCTAGGGATATTTATATATTATCTAATAAGGGTAAAAGTTTGTAATCCAAATATTTGTGGAGGAGGGAAATTCTATTTTAATAATTATTAATCTGTCAGGAGATGGCCTAATAGAATGCAAAATCCAAGTTGTAGAGCTGAGACAAATTCTGTTTGGAACTGAGTTGACAGTGAGATGGATATAGCTCTGAAATGGGTGGTTGACCTGACTAGAAGTTAGGGGGTTAGGGCTGAAGTGACTAATTCAGGTTCTGTGACCTGTGCTATCCAAAATATTAGACTTTTATCATAATGGTCCATTTTTTCACATTTAAAATACTCTATTGAGATGTTTGGCATATGTTTTATTTTCAGGCTGTGAATTGCACTTCCTGTTGCATGGTTCCTGTGACCCTGGAGATACAGATATTGTGGACTAAGGTGGGCCTCCTGTCCAATCCACAAGCTCAAGTACGAGGTGGACGGTACTCTTACCAGTGTTACCTCCTGAAGGTATGGAATTTAAAACGCCTCCCTTACACACAGAGGTAATTAAATGGGATTCACAGGTTATTCAAGAACCAAGAAATCAAATGGTCTTGATATTACTGAGTTGAGATTTACTGAACTTTGGCAGTGGCCTGGCTGCAATGGCAAGAGTTTGTATTTAACAGCTCCATAGAGGAAGGTGGTTTTTTGGTCTTACCAGTACTGTCCTCAGTCAGTTGTACAACTGGAAAAGGTACCTTCTTTTCCAACCCCAAAATACCTTCTGCCACTTAAGGACTCAAACTTTGAACTTCTAATTGTGCTCAGTATAAAGTTGTAGTTACAAACATTCAATAACCACATGTTTATCTAGTTGTCTCTTAAAGCCTTGTTATGGAATTGGAGTTGATTTATATTTCACAGACTCAACAGCATGTTGATAATCTCTGCAAGAAGGTATTTGTATTCCTCTAGGGGTTCTGAAGTCACCAACAGATAGCTGAGGAAGAGTCTAATGCTGATGGCAGCAGATTTTAAGAATTAGGGATGGAAATGGAAACATTCAAGCTCAGGCTCAATGAGGCTCTGAGCAACCTGATCTGGTTGAAGATATCGCTGCTCATTGCAGGGAGCTTGGACTAGGTGGCCTTGACAGGTCCCTTGCCACCCAAACCATTCTGTGATTCTATGCAGGAAGGTGGAGCTAAGAGGTCTGCAAAGGAGATTGAATAGGCTTTTTTAAGCGTGTGTCAGTGGATCCCATTTTGGTGCAAGGCTGGATTCCTGACATCACAAAATCTTTTGGGCAGCACATGTATTTCAAGGCTTATACTTCTCTGCAAGGGATTTAGGGGGAGCAGCTGACACTTGCCCATGGTGTTCTCATGGCAGTGAGGTCTGAACTTCAGACTCAGGCTAGATGAGATTTTACATCACTTGTTTGCATGTGTCTCATGGTACCTCTTTGTCCTCCACTGCAACATACGTGAAAAGAACATGGTAGGAAAATGTTCACCTTGTAAAACACGTTGCCCTGAGGCAAGCTGACATCCCTGCTCCCTAAATCTGAGCTGTTATGCGGCTCCATCAACAAAACTTCTGTCTGGGGAGGAAGACTTGCATTCCTAGTAGAAGTACAGGGTGCATATCCCTCAGTAAGGATTAGCCAATCAATACCTATGAGGTTCAGATTTCAGCTGCTTGAGCAACTAATGCTAACTACTTTAGAGCTGTAAGGTATATTGCAAAGCAAACAATAAGAAAGCAAGTTTCTGGCAGCAAGAGAAAAACATGCCATTAAAATATGTACCAACTTCATCAGCAGCAATCCATAAATTAGGGTTATTAGTAAAGACATTTTAGCACAGGTACCAGTCAGTACCATACCCAGCAGTTAAGAATTGCAGCCATTTGTAAGCATACCAGTGAGATCACCAATGTCTGCTGTATATTGCTTTATTTTTAAATTGTGTCACTTCCCAGTTTTAGCCTATAGATTATCTATCTGAGAAGTATACATTCCTTAGAGAAAACCTTTTCCTTTAGACCACACTGTGTCACTGGAGAGTTGCTTTAGGGACTGACCAGAAAACACAAAACCCAGGAAAGATATCCCATTTTCTATACCCATCCACAATATCTGGTAAGAGTTTTAGTTGAACTTGACTGTAGTTGACGGTCTTACATGATGTAGAGCTATACAGGAAAATGCTGGAAGTTGCTGGTGGCTGTTTTCTCCCAGCTGTTGAGGAGGGGCTGTGTATGGGTTTTTTCCCCCACTGTTTTCCCTCATTTTAAGGCAGATTTTGAAGGTCCAAACACAAAGCCAGAATAATTCTGAGGCTTGTTGTTGACTAAGGCGATTATGCCTAGTGTGTATTTACTCATTGATAGAAATTATATCCATCAGGAGTGAAGGGGAAATGCTAATTGTAACTGCTCAGCAGTGGTAATTTGTG
>NW_010317274.1:0-574 GCF_000700745.2 Antrostomus carolinensis | reverse complement strand
CTCTTTATTTGTTGAAGGACCTCCATGGTTTGATGTTGGGCAGATGTTGACAAGGTGGTTCCACCTCAAACAAAAGCTTTTGTAGAACTTCTTCCTCTTCTTCTTGTTGACCTTGGGTGGACTTTCCAGCTCCTGGGTGGAGTTTCCAGCTCCTGGGTGGAGTTTCCAGCTCCTGGGTGGTGGCACCACTTGGAGAATCCCCTCCCCAAAACCACCCCTGGACCTTCAGAACCACCCCTTGACCTTCTGAACTTCAGTGGTGACCACCAAGGCCCCCGTCTCAATCTCCAAGATCCCAACTGTGACCACCAAGACCTCCATTGTGACCTCCAAGAACCCCATTGTGACCTCCAAGATCCCACTGTGACCACCAAGACCTCAACCATGACCTCCAAGACCCCAGTTATGACCCCCAAGGCCCCCATCTTGACCACCAAGACCTCAGCTGTGACCTCCAACACCCCTGTCTTGACCTCCAAGACCTCAACCAGCACCTCCACGAACCCCACTGTGACCACCAAGACCCCCACTGTGACCACCAAGACCCCTGTCTTGACCTCCAAGACCTCAACCA
>NW_010317273.1:521-24344 GCF_000700745.2 Antrostomus carolinensis | reverse complement strand
CCCTGCCACTGAAGGGATTGAGGAAAAAATTGGTTGCAGGATCAGGTGCACAGGTAGTCTCCCTAATGACCTGAAGCCTTTTTTAATCGTTTTTGGACTTTTTCTCTGTAATCTCATCACTACCAGCTTGTATGACCAAAAATGGATAGTAGTCTGAGGGCTGCACCAGGCCAGGGAGGGTCTTACTAATATCCCTAACCTGGGCCCCAGGGAGGCAGCAGACTTCCCTGTGGGAGGGATCTGGTCGACATATGGGGCCCTCAGTTCCCCTCAGAAGGGAATTACCTACCACAATTACCTTCCTTTTTTCTTGATTGAACTAGTCCTGAGCTGTGGGGTGACTGACTCACCCTGGATGTCTTCCTGGGTGGATCTTCCTTTCCATCCTCACTCTCCTGACTCTTAGTTTCCAAAGCCCCTTACCTGTTGTGCAGCAGTAACTGGGGGGGCAAGGGAGGCCAGCACAAGATCTGCCTCCCTCCCGGGCCTCTCTGAGGAGGGACCTGTTTCCATTCCCCACTGCCTCTTGGGTCCCCTCCTCTTACCTGGTGGCAAGAGGATAGGGGATCTTGTGCTGGGGCCTGTTGCCTTTGCCTCAGGGATGGGAGGGCCCGAGTCCACCAGTCTATCTCCTTTCTTTAGCTTTCCACTATTTAAACATAAACTAGAGTTAAATGCTACAATACCAACTTTTAGTTACTTCTTAATGTTTAAGATCAACCTTAGCAATCATCTAGGTTTGTCTGGGAGGGGGTGACTGTTTGTTTAAAATGTATTCTTTGGGGTTTTTTTTTTAAGAAGTTTTCAATAGCAGTATTTAACTCTTGCTTTAGAGAATTCTAGTTTTGGAGGAATACTGTTAGACAAGCTTTCAGTGATGAAACCCATCATTACTAGACTGGTTGGTGTGGAAAACAAAAGGCAGCATTGCTCCCTGTGTTTCAAAGCTTATCTTTGTATGGTAACCACATACCACACTCATCTCACCTCTGGGCTCACTGAATGAAGGCTGTATTCAGAGTTTGGCTGGGTATTGAGCAGCAGCCTTCAGAATAAATTCAGACTCCCAGAACCGTGCTAACTTAAATAACAAAACAAAACCCCACAAAACCCACCCCACAACATTTTACTTGATCAACAAAGCGACTGTTTTGCTTAATTATGCACTGCACAAAAGACACTCCATAGCTACGGATAGTAACTTTACCTGAGCATTTTTCCTCCAAATGTGCTGAGAGCTTTGTCATCTGCATCAGGGATGTTTTGCTTTTCTGGAACTTTTCTTTAAATTCAATTGCCCTTTTGTCATCATCAAACAAGCACTCATAGGATGACCATGGAGTTGTGTGCAGTTCAAACTCACCCGAGACAGAACTGCGTTGGGCCAGAAGGTATTTAAAGTCCCATATGTGATCTACAGAACAAAAAAGCAAACAGAAGAGTTTACTTTCTATACCTTGGTTAGTTTATAGAAAGCCAAGGTCACTCAGAAGACTGAAAAACAAGTCAGCAAGACATTCTCATGTGGTCAGCTCTGGCCACTTTATTTCAAGCATGTAGAGTTTTTTCTTTCCTTTCCCTATAAACTTTGCATGAGTCCTCCCATAACACATGATGCTTTCATTTCAACTGTACTTGAGTTCAGCTTTCAAGACAACTCAACTGCTTGAAACAGAAACCAGTTCTGAAATTTGTCAGCAATAATAAGGCAAAGTTGTCAATATCTAGAAGAAAGAAATCTTCACATTATTAATAAACTTCCATCTTTAATATGTTTTTTAATCCTCTAGCTCCATAATGGGCTATTTAAAAATACTAATTCATTTTCCATCTTTCAATTGACTCTAATAAAGAAAATAAGCTTCAAAAATGGAGATTACAGAAGACTGGTATATTTTGGATTGTCCTTCACTTTGTTACAAGTGTTAATTTTTTTTATTTTTTTTTTTTGCTGCTATTTTCTTCTGTGTTTGCTCAAGCTGAAAGTTGCAGCCAAAAGAATCTTTTTTGGAAATAAGGTTAGAAAAGAGCTTTTTTTTTTGTTTTTAAAAAAATGTATTCAAGTGTCCATATAAGCATTTTATTAGCATGTTTTAGCAGTCATATTTTATATTAGTCTGATTTTTGATGGTAACTTGCTAAAAATTGCAAGCTCCTGAAAAATCTGCAGACAATGTTTTACAGTAAAATACTTTAAAAAAACGTATCCTGTGAAAATCAGTCTAGTTTCATGCACCTCATATCTGACAAGAGATCTTGCAACCCCCTCAAAATTGAGTGTGCTCCAGTTCCAAAGCAAAATTCAGGCAGTAACACTACAGCAACACTGAGGGAAAATGTAAACAGGAGGAAACAAGCATGTACTTGGCAAAAAGGGATATATGGAAGTAGAGGACACAGTCCAACTAAGGTGCAAGACTTAGAACCGATATCTGAATTTAACCTATTATTCAGATCTTCAACACTCCCCTGTTGATAAGAAAACTGACTGCAAAACATGAGTAAACTATAAGTAATCAAGTTTACAGAAATGTATTTAATTAAATAAATCTTTATTTTCTTGGTAATCTAAACCAGATGAGTGTAAGGCATGAACTGAATGTCTGATGACTACGGAAGCTTGGACAGAGTTTTAGCAAGAGATGAAAAATAAAATTAACTTTTACTGGCAACAATTTTTAGATGCTCTAGAACTTCATAGAGTCTTCTGCACTTTAACTATTTTAAGTAGACAGTTTAAAAATTACAAGTCTTCATACTTTCCTCTACAAGACTATGAAGTTCCTAATCTGCTCGTACAACCAGTAAACACACACTAGGGGTGTGCTGTGACTCCTAGCAAGGATGGACATCGTGTTCTTCCTGTAACCCACTTGTGCTATTTAGCTGTTGTATATGCTTTAGTATCATGTGAATTTCTCTTTTTGGCTATCTTACTGGGATCACATGTTCGTGGTTTATCTGTGAGTAAGTATTTGAACAGTTGAGAAATCACTCTTATTTTGAATTTCAGGTAATCCTATGATTGTTAAAATGCCAAGTGCCAGATGCACAGAACACTAGCTGGAGAATAAGACAAGCTTTACCTCAAATATAAATACTTCATATTAGAGAGATCTACATCTTATACTTTTCTGCTTTAAGCATCAGAGACTGATCTATTATTGTATCTTAGAAATTACCTTTGGTATCTTCTTTTTGCACTATAATAAGTTTTAAAATTCTGTATTTTGAAAAGTGTAATATACTAGCATAGTAAATTGTGTAAGATTTCTAAGCATCTAACAAACACTATCGACCTGCTCACACTGAATATGCACAGACATAAGAGCCATGTAGGTATTATTTGTGAAGTTAATTGATTAATGCTTAAATTAGACCATCTTCAAGTAGTTTAAGAGGTAAGTCTTGCAGTTAAATGATTTCTAGGAGTGAAGATTACTTATAAATTGAAGTGGAATTGTCAGCATTCAGAGTGTCTACATTTAATAGATAAAGATTCACTACAAAGTTGTTTAACCTTACTGGGTTTTACTGTGCACTATACAAAAACTGGCTTTTTAGGCAGACATATTCAGAGCTTCAAGTAATACAGCATTTACTTCTTAAGTGTATCCACTGATCAGAAATACAAACTCTTTAAGTTAGCAATTTAACAAAAACCTAGTTTCATTTATTTTAAAAGAGCAAAGCCAGGAATAAAAAAAGGTAGTAGTCACTGCTAAAACACAGGCTATGTAATTCTTGCAAGAGATACTTTTAGTCGGTTACAGCTAGACTTGACAGCAAGACCGTTAGGATATAAGGCCTGACACTGTAGTAGGCAGAAAGCAGAGAATGAAAATCAGAATTAGAAAAAATCCCAGCAATCCATGCTAATCTAGACATCAATAAGGAAGACTCAGCAAAACTGGTAACATAGTTAACACTCAAGTTTTTGTTGTTTTGTTGGTTTTTTTTTCCCATAGTTACATAGCTAGGCACCAGTATGTCTCGTGTCTAGATTCAAGTTTCTAAATATTAATGCTTTCTCAGCCTTCTATAGTGAGGGCATTCAAATTCTACTGCTGATGGCACTGTACCTAAACAGAAATGACATGTTACCAGCTGAGCATTTTCAAGATGTTAATAGCATAATAAAAATCCTTTTAGAGCTACCTATAGGTACAAGGATTTTACCTTTTTTCCTTTGAAGCTGAGGGCACCATGCAGCCCCTGCTCCCCACAGCACCATTCTATAGTGTTGATCTCTGTTCTGTTCCACTGTTAGAATAATTTTTCTTTGCTTGCCACCTCTGTAGCTATACACAGATTCTGAAAAATTTTGAAGTTATATGACTTCTGTGGTAAAAAGCATATAAACACACAAAACCCACATGCCTCAATATTAAGATTGCTTTCATTCTGTCCTGAAGAAATTATAGGTGTATTCTTGTTTGCTTATAATTGTACTCTAAAATATGATAGCAGCATGATAGCAATCTGATTTCTTCAACATTGTGACTCTAGTTTGAAAGAATACATGAAGTGTATTAATTTACCTTTAACCACCGAAATACTCACTAACTGGACATCTCCCTTTGAAACAGCAGGTATCTGAGCATCTTTCAGCTCCCACTCATCCACACTGATGTAAGTGGAAAGAAATTTTACTCAATCCCTCAGCAACAGATTGTCATAAGTGGAGGTAACTTGTGGAATGCATTGAAAGAAACATTGCTCTAAAAGTTTTTACATAAACAAAAACTATAGTAATGTATAAGCACACTAAGAGGATTAGTAACTGTATACATAAATTGAAGCAATTAAGATTTCTACAACACTCTTACCAAGGATACTGCCTGTAAGTTTCAGTTCCACAGTAAAACTACAATATTTTTCTATAAAAAATGATTTTTTTAACAAGAACTCTTGCTTTAAATATCTAACAGTTCATAATTTATTATTGTACATAAATCTCAGAAGATTTCTATCTTCAAAATTCTCCATTTATAATTAATAAAAATTTGAATCTTACTAATACAAGATAAGTGTGATATAATCAAACTTCTGTGCAAAGTTTGAAGTCAAGCACTGAGAAACACTCATACAATAAAGACAGATAATCAGAACTGTTATGCAGGGAAAAGAGAGGAAGACTCCTTTTCCAGGTGGGAATAGTGCTCTTTCAACTGCCCAAAGCATGTTAAAAATATGACAAGACACTGTACAAAATACTGAGACTAATTTGGTTTTGTTCATTACAAAAGATGGAGAAGATGCTAGGAACCAGCTGTAAGGCCTGATTATGAAAAAATGGAACCAAATTATCAATTTTAACATGGAAAATTGCTTCAGCAAGAGGAATCTTCAAATAACTGCATTCGCTACTAGAAGAAATGGAATGTGTGACAGAAGAATAAACTCAAAAATCAGTACATGGACACGACTCTTTGGGGGACAGGAGTCTTTACAATCAAAAGTACAGAAAATTCATATTTCTAAGACAATTATATTTATGAGGTAGTTCTCTGTTGTGCCTATGCAGAAGAATTAGGAGTATCACAGTAAGGCATCTTAGTAGTTTCACACTGTATATTTTCCAGTGTTGAGAATCAAAAAGTAGTATAAAAAGGCATGCAAGTAAGGATTATTATAAATAAATATTGCATGTATTTAAGAAACCAGCAATGCTTAAAAATCTGTTCTAAGTAGGAAAAAATGGAAAGAAATTAACAAGAAATTTTCTGAATAAAGCAGTAGAAAAGAACAACACAGTTCCATTATAAAGTAAGAAAGGCAAGCAACTCCTAAACAGTAGATTAAAATAACTGATAACTTATTTTATTCTAAAAATCATGATTTATAGTGCAATCAAATTTTCCTTTAATGACAGGAGTCTTATATGGAAGGTAGTTGGCAGGTGAGCTTTGAATTAGTAAAGCTTGACTGTCCCACATAACATTTTAATAAACCAGCCCCCATTTTTAAACAGTGGTTTACAGCAAGAACATACTTCTCTAATCTCAAGAGCCATTAAAAAGCATATTTATGTTCCTCCATCTTAACTGCAGCATTTCCCTCGTAATAAACCAGCCCCCATTTTTAAACAGTGGTTTACAGCAAGAACATACTCAAGAGTCATTAAAAAGCATACTTATGTTCCTCCATCTTAACTGCAGCATCTCCCTCTTTTCAGCACTCCTGCTATACACACCTATCTGCCCTAAAAACGATCTCAAGCCCACATTCCTTGTATTTTTTTTGCTGGCATTCCACTTCCCAACACTATACTTCATACCTGCATCTCTCTTCAATCCTCCACCTTACTGAAGATCAGGTACCACACTATTTGGAGCTGTGGAGCTCAAGCTGCCTCATGACAAGTTAGCATATTAGTAACTGCAATCTGAGGTGAGTGCTCATTCCTTAGTGAAAACACACCAATCCCTCAGCAAGTAGTGACACCAATTATCAATGCCCACTGCCTGCATGCTTCTCCCACAGACATATATACTATTATCAGCACTAGCATGCAGTAACCTCCTTTCAGCAGCTGACTACAGTAGTTATTTCCTTCCTGTCTCTAACTCCATTTCTCTTACTGCTCTGCTCCCCATGAGTGGATCATTATAAAGGTTTTACTTGTGACTCCTATGTCAAACACTGGTGTATGGAATGGGAAACAACCCGAATTGCCTTGCAAAATTACTATTTCAGTTTCACTTATTATTGAAGTACTGGAAGTTGAATTCTAATGTCTGAACTTACCTGTTAATGTGGCAATGTTTATAATTTTCAAGATTGAGTGGACCAATGTATTTGGCTGGAGCTGGTCTAGCTCCATATACTGAACACTATCCAGTCTCTGAACTTGTCTTCGTGGAATGTCTCCAAAGTGCGGAAATTCTGATGATACGTATGCCAATAAACCATGGAGAACATCACCATCCACTATAGGATAAACTTATATGAAAAAATAAAGTTAAAGGGACACCACCTTTTTTTTTTTTAAGCTTAGAAATATAAAAATTATCAGTTGGGACGTATTTATAATGACAAAATCAAAGCAGTTTCACAATAATTCTAAGACAAGAAATTCTTAAGATATGTAACACTTGATCCAAAATTAAACTGTACTTCATCTGCCTCCTCTTGATAACATCCCAAAGTTAAGCTAAGTACAGTATTTTAAATTACAACAAAAATAGGAAAGAAATCTTGTATCATAGCTTGGTAAGATTAGTCATTCTTTATCATTTACCCCAGAACCTGCCTTAAATAGCTGGCAATAATGGACATCAGGAAGCCCGTAAGAACAATGCAGGTTCACGGTGATACTTCCACTGTATTCTTCCCTTAGTCTCCAACCCCTCCATGGCTCAGTTATCTTTAAAGACTTTGTGCTTAATAGCCTGCAATGAATTACTTTCCCTGAATGGATCTACTTACTCTTTAAGCCTCTAAAATTTTTAGAAATAATGTAATCCTCAAGAAATGTCAGCTATCTTATGGCTGAGTCCTGGGATAACTGCTGTTTCTTAAACCAAGCTCAAAGAATTCAGTTTTTTCAGTTTTGGATGGTAACCACCCAACTCTACCAAACAGTCCACATGGCTATGCGATGTTACTGTGTCCACATCTTGTCCACAGGTGTTCCCGTTACACTTTCCTATAGTGTTCTGTACCTTTCAGTTGCTCACATTTCTATTTTATCCAATGCATACAAGGCATTGCCAAAATGGAGTACTTTAGATAGCTATTTTAGTGTGATTTTTGTGGAAACTTATGCACTGTAATCTTACATTCTTCTGGATTGAGAGCTGAGCAGTTGCCCAGATTCAGTAACTGACTGGTAAATGTAGATTGCAGCATGATTTCTCCACACCAAAGATTCTCATACATTGTTATATCTGAAAGAAAAAAGCAACCTTATCAACTCATGTATCAACAATATTGAAATGTATCATACTTTTCTTGACTACAGAACCATCGTACATACAGCTGTGAAAGACAATCTGAGAGACCACTTGGAAACAAAGTGAATTTTTATTTTTTAATCTACCAATACCATTTACAATGAGTTAGTCAAATTTTCTCAATAGTTTGATGTAATTCTTCAATTCATATAAAATAATAGCCTCATAGCAGGTACTGTATAAGTGACTGTATTGGGTAAATTATTATTGTGCAACATTTCAGAATGAGCAGTAAAGTACCAGGCTTATCCAGAAACATTTTTGATGTATTTTGAGGTAAGAATGTCTAAGCAGAGAAGAAAAAACTCACTTCAATCTCTATAAAGTACCTACCTATAAGCACTTAAAGAACTCTTAAGAGAAACAGCCATCTTAAACTGTAGTATTCAAACAACTTTATATTGTGTAATATTTTGCATACTGCAAAATATAAATGGCCAAATCACTATCAAGTTCTGGTCAACTCCAGCCCTAAATTAGATGCAACATCACTTTTTTAATACTATGTTATTACATGTCATGTTCTTTTAAAGAGGGAGGGCTCCTATAGATATTAAAGGGTACAAAGAATTTATCAGGAAGAATCTTCTTTATTAGCTGACATGTTATGAAGGTGAACTGCAAGCAGCATTTTCTATTTCTGCAGTCTATGCCAGTTACTAATTCACAACACTATCCATCTCAAGGTGCTACTTCTAAGCTACAGAGGCCTTCCCAGAAGGAAAAGTATTTCTCATCCTGAGACTGAACAGGGGGATTGGACTAGATGATCTTTCGAGGTCCCTTCCAATCCCCAACATTCTGTGATTCTGTGTGATCACAATTTTCCAGTCCATCCACTGGCCCAACAGCAGACAAGTACAAAAAAGCCTATAAATCAAATAACTAGTACATCTGGTTTGTAGTCGCACTTGTACCATTCAGGAACAAGTTTTTTAAAACACTGACAGGTTACAGAATACACCTGACTACCTCTGGCTCTGCTGTGGTGTCAGTGCACTGCTGTGCCTCAGACCAGAGACTATACATCAGAGATGGGCACACTTCCATGGGACAGTCAATGTTCCACTGGCAGGATGACTGAGAATTCAGAGTGATGTTGAGCAATGTAAGTGAGGTAAGAAAGAAACTTACAAATGCTTAGCCATAATTCCAAATCATTGGTTATAGATTGTTCTACTTTAAACAAGCATTCTAAAGATCCACATTTTAAAAAGGTAAATAAAGGAATTCTCACCTGTAAGCAGTACAACATCCCCAGGAAATACAGTGAGTGACCAAAATGCAGCACCACGCCACAGTACCACCTTTCTCTCAATTTCCGACTGGTCAATAACTACAATTGTTGCTACAGGAACTTTACACGAGGATTTTGGTCTTGTCTTCACCTGTATTTCTTTGATATGACAAGGATGTACTATTGTGACCAAGACATTGTACTTCTGATTTTTGCAGCAGCAATCCTTAAGTGGTGACAGTTTCTTCTGAAGTTTCTTGAACTCTGTCATCCTCTCCTGATTCACTCTCATCCCAGGACCAGCTGGAGAAGAATTCAGTTTAGCTCTCTTTGATTTCAGCTGTCTTTTAAGTGCTGAGCGAAAAATATGAAGTGAATCTTCACACTTGCGGGGTCTTTTAGAAGAGCTCTTACAAGAACCATCTACTTGAGAGCACAATATTCCTGAGCTCAATGGTTCAATATGGATTTCACTTACAGATTTCAGCAGGAACATAAAGTTCTTGAGACTTTTCTGTATTTTCCTGAGCAATTCCTTCTTGTTTTGGAGCTTCAAAGCAAACATTTTTCCCATCGTCCTCAGAACTGAAGAGTTCAAGGGAACTTGTATACTCTTCTTTATATTCATTTTCAGCCACATTAAGACATGATCCAACACCAGAATCAAATTGGAAGTGATCATATTGCCTTTCTTCAGGTTTTTTGCCTGCTTCGGTTTCTGATAGTTTTATGATTCTTTTCTGCATCTCAAACTGATCCTGTGCAAAAACAGCCATCTGACTTGAAGTCATTATACTACGAAATTCAGTATCAGTTGACACTGCAAGGTCTGAACAATCACCTGGTTCTCCTTTTGGATTTGACCCTTGATTTTGGGGGAAAAACATATCCAGATATTGACTTAGGTGTTCATGATGATCACTTCTATGATCTGATTTAACACCTTGTCCCACAGACCTTATGTGTATGCTAATCTGCTTAGTACTGGCAACCAAATCAGAAATGTCAGAGCTATTAACTTCCAGCTGACTGGCTTTTCTTTCAATGAGGTCTGAACAACAGTCATGTGATTGTTTATGCTGTCTAGCTGATTCTGCAAATTTTTGAGGAAGGTTTTGATCAGCAGCCCAATTTATATTTGCATGTGTGCCTTTATCTTTAGATATTTGACAATCAGAATAGATTAAACTTTCAGTCTTTTTAAGTGTGCTGGTACAAGTGACTGGCACAGGTACAAGAGACATCAAATATTCTCTTGCTACCATTAATCTCCCCTGCCCAGACTGCTGAGAGCTCTCATCATTTGGAGGAACTGCTGTGATTATAGAGCTTTCTGCCTGAAACACTATGTGGTCAGCACCTTTGACTTTTTCAGAAAAAAGACCATGTACATCACATAAACAGCGGAGTTCTCTCCATTTTTCAGCAGCAGGTGCTGAACTACTTTGGTCTGACACCTCCAGTGGGCTTGGAATACTGGGTGCTCCCAGAAAAATATGGATTTGAGGTCTTTTTGACATTTTTGATTGCTGTGTAAGTTTGACTTTAAACAATATGGTTTATGCAATAAACGCAACACTAAATATTAGTAAATGTCAAATTATATTTGGACTTTTCTTAACAACTTAAAAATACTTAAAATTCAAAGGAGTATTTAATAATTTAACTGGCAAAACCATCACTTTACTACTCAAAGCCCATAAAATTTAATGTACAAAAAAGCCTGAAGTTATTTATTGTGTCAAACTTGCATATAAAAATAAATTATTTATAGTAGGGCTCAATTTCTGATCCTGATACTTGGAAACATGTAGCAGATGCAGAATTATGGTGAAGTCCAATTTAAGACTAATTATTGATCAGACTTTATTTATTATTGGTAATTAAACAGTCAAATGTTAATTCACTATTCAGTACTTAATTTTAGTTCATGTGAAATAAGTGCCTGTAAGAAACTTTCTCAACATGGTTAGGAGATAATTTCACCTCCCAGGAAATTACAATCTCAACTAAATGATTAAAAATACTAGAGCTATTTAAAATTAGCTTATAAGTTTGCTAGAAATGCAATATTTTACATGCTGTTTTAGCATGAAAATACTGTGTTGCGTGATTATTTTACAAAACAGAAGGCTTCAGGATATTACCAATAAATTATAATTGTTTACTAAGCACTAAAAGGTCAGTGAAACTTGAGCAGATTATTTAGAATTAGCTTTAATTTATATAGTATCATACTGCCCAATAAGTTACTAGCTTTTTCTATCTTAAGTCCACCTTAAACAGCACAAAAGACCCTTTATTTGTTTACATTTATGCTATATTGTAATCTAAAAATAATCAGCTACAGCTGCTAGTGTTCATTAAAAATGCAGACACCTAACTACATGTTTTGTGAATGTTATTAATAGAAGTTGCTGCATTAGGCAATTCTGCCCAGTTAGGAAACAGAAGACCAGAAATGAAATTCAGAAGCTAATCCAGCTGCAAAAAGAAGAAAAAGAGCATTGAAAAAATACATCATTGCAAAATATTCAGATTTTTCATTTAGCACTTATTAAAATAACAGTCATTTTCCTAACAACCCACTAGGGGTCGATAAATCTGCACAGTCATAAAGCTCATAGCAACACAGAAAAACTATAAACATCCTGGACACTGATCTCAGGTATATTATAGGTGTAATGGAAAAATAATATACAACCATTAAAATTAGACATGTCATAATACAAAAAAGCTACAAAAAAAAGTAACTGGCATCATTCAGTTTTATGCTCACTGCAAAATGAATAATACTTAAAAGACTGCAGCATCCAAACTTCTGCAGTTGTACATTTAAATGTAGGTTCATAAGAATGCAACTTTAAATTTACATACTTGTGAAAGTTTTAAGCTAAATAATTAAAGAATGATAATACAGAAATAACCAGAAAGACAGAATTTACAGTTCAACACTAAAATAATGGATCAGACAATAAGGGAAAAACAAGGCAAAGCGATAGTGAGGTTGAATCCCTAAAGAAGTGATGTTAAAAATAAGTTTTGTGGACAAAAGGCTGCCCAATATATGATGTAAAAACAACTTCAGTAGCAGATCCACTCTGACAAACAGAAAATGTTACCACTACTTAAAATGAACTTTAGAAGTATAACCTAACTGATGAGATTAAGTAACTTCTTCCATTTCAAAATATATAAGCCTACTGGTAGCTTTCTTCATTTGCTATTGCCTTGGTTACAGACAGGTAGCTTTCTTAATTAGGTACTCTACCATATAACAATATAAGTGTCTCTTAAGAAGGTTCAAGTGAATAAAAGGTTCAAGTGAATTATGAAAGATTTCTTCCACATATGTGCTATAGTACTAAAGAGGTTGAACAGTAGAATTCTGACACAGGTTCATGCCATTTCTAAAGAATTTGCATACCGTGCAGAGACTAATGAAATAATCACTCATTTCCAAACTGGGCTTTGGTACAGTGAACAGCTTTCTTACAAGGAAAAGCTGAGATTCAACTACACTGTAAATGAGCCCATCAAATACTTCAGTTCTTCATGAGTTCTGAGGACACTGGAAAGGCAATTTGATTGCTAAATAGATGAGATTATTATAACAGTATGTTTAGACACCAGCTTACAACCTGGAGTTGCAAGACCTTTCAGAGATTTTGTATTCATAGAAAAGTTGGTGCCTAAGATGCCATAGCTTAAAGTACTCAAAATTAAAATTAAAAAAAAAAAAAACTGTCAAGTGTCCTAGACTACTTCATGTAAATATAATACAGGGCTTCACATACTGTACTAGAACAAATTTTTGCACTTTATAGCTTAAAAACAGAAAACAGTAACAAAGGAAAGCTTTTAAGAGAACTATGTATTTCACAGGGTAAACATACCTTTTCAATACTTGAAGCTCAGTATAAAAGTTTAAGATGCTAGAAATGCAGTTGTATTTCACTCTACTTCCAGAGATATCCCACATCATATTAAAAAATGTATTCTTCCTACAATCAGGATTGAACAATGAATTAATCAGTTAAAATTTGAAGGAAAAATATCACAGAAAAATCATATTCTAGCATGATGTTTTCTGTTTGTAATTCTGTCTACTCCCCATATTAAAACTATGGACACTAGCTCTGTTTTTAATTCCCAAGCACTGCTATATTATTTTTAATGAAAAGTTTTACCAAACTATGAAAACAACAAAATGTAAATCTAAATGCATCCCAACAGCCCTAAACTTTCTTCTCAGTACATGTATAGATATATAAACTCTTTATGCAGAGTCTGAATTAAACAAAGCTGTTAGCATACTTGTGGTCTTCAGAAAATCTGTTTACTATTTTTATTTTTACCCTTGAGATTCAACTGAAAGAACTTACATTAAGATAAGATACTTGTGGCCAAACAAGAGTTTTAGTTTTAGATAAGGGAAAAAAAAGAAGAAATTGAAAGATGAAGATCATAGCAGACTTACATTTAATGATTTTCATTTGGTATGAATTAATTAGTTTTATGGTTTGCATTAAGTAATTTTGCTTGCACTACAATATTAAGTGGAATGTGTGCAAGGATTAGAATGCAGCAAAGAAGTAGTTATACATCAGCATCTCCAGTTAAGGAAGTAAGGGTATATCACAGCATATGATTAGTGAAAGAACAGACCATTAAAGGAACAAATTACTGGAAGGCTTATGAAGATGAGGTTAGGAACAGGGAAGGCCCCATTGCAGAGTCTCAATGTAAGCCACTCTTGGATCATGTCACACTACCCCTCATCTTTTAAGAAGGTAAGCTACCTACTTGGACACGTATTGAGATATTGTAAGTAGGAAAGAAAGAGACAGCTACTGTGTCACTTCCACACTTTTTTCCTTGAGGATTTCACTTTGTGGACATGGAAGATCTCAGCATAGTCTCACAGTATACTCTAAAAAAGCTAATTCCTCTTGCAATTGCAGTGTTTTGGACTCCAGTTACAGCAGGTATGACACTAACAAATATAACTGAAAAATTTCTGTGTTTTCTTCCAGAATAACTCATCTTTTTACATCTACATTTTTTAACACACATTAAGATCTGTGACTAATACTAAGGAGTACTTTGAAAATACTTTTCTTAGACAAGTCCCTGAGTATCTGCTTTTATAAGCACACCTTATACCTAGGTACCACTGACATTACAAAAATGTATTAATAATAAATGATGAGTTATTTACTGCAGTACTAACTCCCCACCAATAACAAAAATCTGTGAGCTACTGATCAGAAAATAAACTGAACACTGACAAGATCTACTGCTGTATACATATAGGGACAACTGATGTAATTAAGTAACTGAATTTCCCTGATATAGATTAAATAAAATTTACAACAGAAAGTTGGCTATGCTAATTTTAGTGCAAAAAGGGGCTTACTAAAGATGCAAGCTTCTATACAAATGTGATCTGAATAAATATCTGGTATATAAGAAAACAGCTGAAAAAGTATTGCATATAAAACATGTGAAATCAGATTAATAGCACTAATTAAGATGCAAACAATACTTTAACAGGAAAATACTTTTCAAAACAAAAATAACTTCTATACCTGGTAAACTTTCAGTTACTATAGTGTTTTATCAGCCTTTCATTTTAGCTATCACTTCTCTTTTGGTTTTTGTCATGTTTAAAGATTAATAAAAGTAATACATAAATTCAGAAAGTTTTCCTTAACCTTCCAGTTCCACAATTTCTCTAAACTTCAGATTTTCTTTCCCGATTCAAATTTTGCAGTGCAAGTACATTACATCAAAGCAATTGAATCTTGATTGTATTTAATGAATTTCTGCAACTAAAATATAATTTATCTTTTCAAAGACTAAATTTTTTCTTTTTATTAAGATATTTAGAGCTTAGGAATGGTAAGTGGCCTCTGCCTACTTCCTGGTTCACCTGATGAGTCCACTATCAAATGACCTGCTTTGGCAATTTCCAAGCGACTTTTTAGGTTAAAGACACCAAACTCCAGTACCAGGAACCATCAGTACTTATAATCACTTAAGACTGTAAATCAGAAAAAAATAAAGTTTGGGTAAATTGTCTGCATACAAATTTTTTTAAAGAGTCTTTGCCATGCTTCTTTAGAATAGTATTGTTAATGAGTTTTGTTAGTGAAGTTCTGTGCCTTGTTTTACAGAAAGAGTTTGAGAGAACACCTCTTATTACAGATCATAAGAACTGAGCAAAAAACCTATCAATCATATTAGCAAAATGCCACTGTCACAAAACAAATCCATCTTTATACTGTAGTTAAATTATCTGTGGGTAGACAGGGGGTTAACTACACCAAAGATAACAGGAGCTAAAGCTCATAAAGATATAACTGAAACCTGAATGCACATATCCATTATACCTGTTAATTATTACACCATTTCTTAATTTGAGGAAAGGTGCTCTATTCATAATAGCCAATGAAAGCCTGGCTTTTTATCTCTGAAATGGTCAGAGTCTGATTGACGGGTCAATGATCTATTAAAAAACAGAAACCACATCAGCAAGTTTTACATTTGCAAGACACTGCAACTAAAATTTAATGTACCTATTACAAGAAATATATTATGGTACATCATGTATTTCTTCCAACCTAAAAAGACAGGAATTCTAAATTTAAAGGCATTTAAAATGAACAACCATGTTATTAAGAGTTTGTTAATCTCTAGTTATTTGCTAGACATAGGACAAAACTAAGAAGAGCTTTAAAAATCTTCTTCCAATAGCTAAATACTCTAGGAATGCTGTCTGATGCTACATATATGGCCTTAAATGACCATTAAAATATCTTTGAAGTATTTATTACTTTTATTCCATATTTCACTATTCATTAGTAGTATTCACTCACTACAATAATCATTTAAGCATTAGGTCAAGGTAATTTAAAGAGAGTGACACAGCTTCAGCTTCCAGCATCGCTGCCAAGTATTACTGGTAGTCAGATGCCTAAATCCTCATTTTTAAAAGTTACATCCAAATAGAGTTTCATCAAGTCTTCACTTAAGTCCTATACACAGGGTAAGCCACACTAATTCCACCTTTGGGTAACAGTTTCTTTATGCCTGTTATACACTACAGCTTCCAGCTATAAATTTAAATTACAGAATTAAGACAGTAATGCATCAGAACAGAAAGGATTAGAGCAATATAATGCAAAAGTGTAACTTCTTTTCTCCTCTGGAATTCTCACACACACCCAACACTGAATTTTTTGGGGGTAAAACCAGTATATTCTTTTAACTTGCAGCTTTGATTTGGTACAGCTCCTAACCTGTACATACCTACAACATGCAAAAGCAATTTTATTGTCCTTTACCTGTTGAAAAGCTGGCCCTGTAGATAGCAAATACATAAAGCAGGATATTATTTAAATTCTAAACTTTGACTTCTGCTGTGGGCTTTCCCCTCCCTCATTTGTACATTTGATTTTACACTTCTCTTATCTCTAGTATAAACACAATTAAAGGACTGTTTCACTGACCTTACAACAGAAGAAGCTAAGTTATTAATAGCCATCTTCAGAATATTTCCTTTCAGTTCAACTCAAGCTATAGGGATGTTCGGTTGGGGTTTTTTATGACAGATCATCTCATATGATGATAGAGGAGAAAATCTGCTAAGACACTTGCCAATCAAAAGAAAAATAGAAATAAACCTCTGGATGCAAAATTCTCATTACATTACAGGAACTTTTACCATGCTGCTCAAATCTTCATCCAAAATTCAACTTTGTCTTTAACAGCTAAGTACTGTAGCTGTACAATAACTCTGAAAAACTGGAGGAACAGTGAGCAGTATGGTAACAGTTTCATACACTTAGAAACTGAAACAAGTCTGGGATGAACTGATGAACATATTACATGTTTGCTTGCAACTTGTTCAAGAAAAGAGAAGGATCATCTTTATGCCAACAACTCGTGCTTGCACTGCAAGTCAATCAATACACCAGCAACAGCAGCTATCCATCAAATCAATAAGAAACTTGGTCCAAATATGTGCATGTATTAAGAGGAATTCAGTGGAAGATAAAAACTGCCAGAAGAAATCAAGCTAAGCAACTCATAGCTGAAGCAATATTATACTGTACATAAGAGTAAGGGATGTATCATATGGGCTTAAAAGAAGATTCTACCTGTAAGTGAATAGCAGCTCAAGGAGGTTTAAGTGGATTGCATTAGAACAGGCTAGTGGGACCTAACAAGAAGTCAAGAGAAGACACATGTGGGAGAAAGTACATGTCCATGTGGGTAACTGGGGAAATGGAAAGGATAGTTAAGTACAGGTGTTATTTTTGTCATCCTTTGTTTGGTGGTGGTTAACAGTCACCAAATACCTTTTACCTCAATTTTAATACAAGATTTCAGGCAAAGACTGTAGTTCTATCTACAACTGACCTGTCTAACCATAAGTAATTTTACTCCAAGATGGTTATTTGGTTCACACAATGTTATATTTCTGGAATACTGTGCACAGATGCAGCTGTTTAGCAGACACAGTGGTACAGTCAGAATCCTTTAGTCAATATCTAAATTTATGAAAGTCACAAACCTTCATTTGCCTACAGCAGCAAATAATCAGTATAAATTTACCTCTAAATTCCATCTGAATATACATTACTATTGACCATAAAATAATTTTAGTACTTATTTATATTAAATAGCAGCAATAATAACCCATTCAGTATTTAGTTCTTGTCACTGGCTGTTACCAGAGGACTACGACATCATTTGTCCTCAAGACAGGTACAGTTGGTTTACAAATGCATAAAAGCTGCACTCAGTAATATACAGCCATAAAACAATATGTATCCAAACTTTTTTCCTTATCTGCAGCACTTTCAGTAACAAAACTTTTTTAAAATATGAAATGCCTATGACTTAGGCATTGCAATAGAAGCCTTCCTAAATACTCCTGCAGCATGAGCAGGAAGATCAATAATTTAAACAAAAATCAGTGTTTTGAGAAGTTCCATACAGTCTGACACTTTTCAAAAGTTAAATCAAGACAGTGAATAAAAGGCTAGAAACACAAAGTTATTCCTCATAACTATTACTGAACTATTAAAATAAGGTAAGCAATCAAATAGCATTGCTAACATTTAATGTGTACCTACTTGCCTGCAGGGTCAAGGTCTGTGGTTCCTAAAGTTGTGCTCTACAAGGAAAATATTTTCCTTAATTTGAAATAAAGACATTTCTTCTGTAAATACAAGTTTGGATCATATGGCAGCATCTACTCAGCAGTTGCATCAGCCATTTTACTTTAAAAGGATTACTTTTTCGGAACCAAATAATACAAAAATCTGAACACGGATAATACATTTTCAATTCAGTCACTGAGATGGTTTTCATTGTGTTTGAAAACTGGAGTAAAGGTAGTGGGCTTTTGTGATTAATTTGATAATTCTTTCCTCATTGCCTTCATGCCTTGCAAGATCTTTTCAGTAAATGCTACTTATTGATTTTTGTTTTGCAATACATAAAAACACATAATTAAGGAGATATGAACATACAGTGGCTGTTACAAACAAAAGGAGTTAAAAGTTCTGAAGAACAGTGACCTTTTGAGTAGGAAAGAAAGATAAAGGTAAAAGGTCAAAGATACACAAAAGTGCTGTGCACGTTTTGTTGAAGAACACTCATTCCCCAAAATCTTACTTTTGAGAACTATTTAAACAATTAAACTGCCATATCTTCTGTCAAGAAAGACATTCTTCCAGATATTTCAGCATCTTCAAAAATATCACAATATTAGAATGATGTCAACCATTTTTCTAGAAGAAGCTGTGATAAGTCTACAGAAAATTATCCACAGGTATCATTACCAATGAAAATCTATTTTGGGACTTAAATCTTCTGATAAACTGAGGTTGATAAAACAATACAGGACCTAAGATCAAAGTGAGGCAATTTGTCAAAGAAACACAATAATAATAGCCCTGTTTCCATCAGATTAACTGCCAGTAGATTTGATTTATTAAGACTGGAAGATAAAAAGATTCCAGGCTAGCATCAGCTTTTATTTTCTTCCTGTAAAAGTCTCTTCAAATTTAATTTCTTTTACCAATTAGGAAAATAGAACTTTTTTCTAAACTGAGCAACAATTAGCTGGGTTTTGATTGAATGGATTTCTGTAAAAACTATTTCCAGAACAGCAAATACCTTTCAGCTTGATTTAGTAATACAAATGCCAGAAAATCACTATGATATTGTGCAACAGGCATTATAATACTAATCCATCACATTTTCCTCCACGAATCCAGTGTATTCCACCCCTACCCCCCCAAAAAAAAATCTCATTTAGACTCAAATCACATCAGCTGATATTTCACATTATGAAAGTTATTTGAATCCAACTTCTGCAGCAGTTACATACATCACTGGGATTAACTGGTTATAGCACACAAATAGCCATAAACCAAGGCCACTCTCTGAACTGCGGCTGCTTTAGTGGCTTGGGAAAGAGAACGTACTCCCCCTTATTGTCTGTGGCTTCTGTGCTATGGCAGAAAAAAATAATTTGAAATAAAAAGCCACCATTATTATTTTCTCACCCTTACAAAAGACTCACTCAAAAAGATGAAGTCTTATAGCAAAAAAAAATGGATGCTGACTGCACATTCCTAGACAAAAATGGGATACCATCAATGTTTTGGACAACAGCTGTAGGCAAGACTCTGCTTCTGCTTTCGTACCATGGGAGACAAGGTGTTGAAAAGGTATCATTCCTAAATTTACTCAGGTGAGATAAATCAGTAATCTACTAGTGCTAGTAAAATGCCTTTCACCCTCCACCACAAGTGGATATGTTAGCAGTAGACTAACAAAAGACACTTCCTCTTGTATTTAAGGTAAGTATGGTATTTTTTTCATTTGTCAGCATCACTAAACAATTTGAGTTAGATGCCTGTTAACTAAAAACAACCAGTCACTGACTCAAAGAAGTCATACTGGGAGCACAAAAGCCATCACTAGATCAAGACATGCTCCAAGGCTGTGCAAAACTAGAGCAGCTCCAGAAGATGCCAGATGGCATACAAGCCCACAAGACCTCTTTAGACCAACAGCTCAGTCAGGAGTCCATTTACCTCCCCAGTGTTGATGCCAGATCTGTCCAGAAGAGCGAATGTTTAACCTTCCTGTAAAGAGAAACAACAGCAAGTATTTTCTGACAGGACTGAACCTATGGCACCAGATCTATTCTATTCTTTCTCCCCACCCCAAGCCACACTCTGCACATTTTATCTGTTTCTGTAGTCTGCAACTACATCCTTTATGTGGTAACATTAGTGTACTTTTGTGAGGTTCAAAGTGACTGGCCATTTGATATACTAAGTAGCTGATCTTCCTAATATTTTCTTATCTCAGGAAGATGAAAGATGATTCCACACAAAATTTCTATAAATCTGAAATCTCAAGAGGAAGGTTCAGAACACATGCTTCTTGTGCAAGCATTGCATTTTAAACAAAACCTTTGACAGAGATAATAACCACATGAGAGCACTGACTTTTATATCCAAGTCTCTAGTAATTCTGTTCTTGAAAATGCAAAGAAATGTCAAAGTTATTTTAGGATCTTCCTGTTGCACACACTCCACACACACCAAGAATACACTTCAGTCTTAAAAACTGAAAAAGATGCTCTTCTGTATAGAAGTTGAGAATTTTAAGATGTTTGGAGAGATAAAGCTCCCTTAAGGAAATATAACCTTCAGACTTGGGCCAAGCTGGCTCTGGACGATAGTGAATTGCACTACAAACATCACAGATGGTTCACTGCACACACTTGCTCCCTGTTGTGGCTACAGAAGCAACATACCTACCAACTTCTTTATAGAACTGTATTAATGTCAGCCAAGCAAATGCTCTTTCACAGGTATATGGCTAAGTAGTAAAGTTGTTAATTTACTAGAGCACTGCAGAAAAAAAAAAAAGATAAAAATTTCAGAGTATTTTAAGTTACTGAAAGCTACAGCGAAACTTCTTGAAACAAAGTTTTAGAGTCCTTTAGCATTTACCTAGCAAAAAAAAAAAAATGATACATAAAGGAAATTAGCATTAGTTTTTTTAATATATAAGCCTTTACATTTCAGTGATTTAGATAGATGTTAGTTTAGCAAACTGGTTAAGCTTTAACAGAGAACAGGTGACACTGAGTAACTATCAACACAGCTGACTGAGCCAAAGGTGCCTTTAAAATGCAAATTTCACTATTTCAGATAGCTGACTTTTCTCTCAGAATTTAAGGCAGCAACGCACTTAAACTAGTTATCCAAAATAATTTTATTTACTATACTTAAAAAAATTGTAGATCACAATTTCTATCCTACTATGTGCACAGAAGTTAAATGAAATAATCAAAATTGAACAAAATCTGTGAATAAAATGCCTGAAACATCGATTTTGCCTGTACATATATCTAACCTTTTCCATGGTAATTCAGCTATCTGAAAACACCTTAACCAAAATAAAAAAACCTCAAAGTATGGTGCTAGAAATCATCTTGGGTCTCTATTGTTGTAAGTAATAGTGCATAGCAGCATAACTACTGATAAAAACCTTCTTGTACCTATGTTCTCAGTAAAGACGCTTAATTTTCTTCACAGTTTTTATGTCAGAGGCAATACCTCGATTATTTTCTGTACCATGCTAGTATGACTATTGCTGTGTACTTTCACTCAGTTCCCTTTAGTTCAGTAACTTTTACAGATGATATTATTACTTTCAGTACTACATACTCCTCATTTTTGAGGTGTATTACACTAAGTGGTTGAGACTAGCCCTATCTACCTGACTCACACCTAGTCAGAAAAGTCTTCAAGACCATTTATTTCCCCCTCACCATTGTAATACCTGTGACTATTCTGCCCATCCTAACTCTTTCATCATGTGCTTTGGGAAAAAGTCCAGTCAAGTACATGCAGACTTAACATGTTCACATACATCAGTAACCCACTAAGTAAAGCACCTTTCTTCAGAGAAAAGCTGGTACTCTAGATGATCAATCTTACCACCATACTACGTTAACAAAGCCAACAGTGCAAAAACTTGAAGGAACCATGAAATTTTAAGCTATGTAACATTCAAAGCTCCTGAAGCATGAAGAGTTAAGGATGGAAACTAAAGAGGTTTAATCTATTTATCCATTTGTCTTCATGCAGAAGCTGCTCCAAGCTGAAGTAAAACTATAAATTGCTTCTGAGTATCATTCAATATAATAAGGAAAGACTAGAGATTTAACAAATGCTCACCTCAGTTTACTTAAATACTTTATGTACTGGAAATGGAATTCTGTTTGCAAATACTACTTTTTCTGTCTGCCAAATGTTGCAAGTTCTATACTTGACCTTTACTAGTATAGAAACAATATGACTGACAGAGTACACAAGGCCAATGTGGCTACTAGTGTAGTAGCACAATTTTTGTCCACACAACCATGTGAGCTGCTATACAAAGCTAAAAATCACAGTAGTCTTCAGAAAACTATTTTTAAAATCACCAGTAGGAAGTTTCCATATAGAACAGAAATGGCAGTGTCAATGTTAGAAATATGTCTTTTTAAGAAGAGTTTTGTTTAACACCTCAATACACAAATGAGTTTACTACTGAAGTAGCTCTGAAAAGTCTTTTGTAGCCTGCCCTTATTCTATGGCAACTGACATACTTTTACAGAAAGACAGTTACAACTGTATGACTCGTTGTACTTCAGCTTCATGTGCACACAGGTGGATTTTACCTTCTGTAAAGACCTGAAAGAGGAATATTATAGGTATAATAAATGATGATTAACACAGGGAGGTGAAGAAATACAGGGAATTCACTATCTGTTCCATATCAAACTATTTTATGTATTTAGCTAATGATTTGAGTAACTCCAGACTTCACTTGCTTGTGTTAGGAAGTACATTGAATATAAATAATCAGATATTGTAGTCCTGAACATATAACAGGGAATGAGTAAATACACATTGGTTTTGTCCTTCCCATAAATTTCACATTAAGATCTGTTTATATCAGCTTATTTTAAAAGATTTTAAAATTAGCAGATAAAGCAGAAAACTAAAAAGCTATTACACTAAACATACAACCTATTATCTTTCTCCAGAGATTAGTAACCTTCACAATTTACCAGAGAGAGGAATTCAAAAAGCAGGACACCTTGTTCTACCGTAGCTAATGTTCTGAGTTACCTGACGTCTCACTGCAAGAACTATACTGGTGTTTACACTACATATGTAAAGCTAAAACTAAAATACCATCCAAATTAATGGCAGTTTAGGAGTCTGAGCTCATAACAACAAACATTAAGTGAAATACGGCAACATTTCACATTAACCATTATGAAACACTGGAGCAAAAGAAAAATTTAAGAGATAAAAATACATAAAAAGACTGCTAAGCTATCACATTTGTCAGCACAAATCTAAAAACCACCAAATGGAGATTCAGTTTACGTTATGGAAATCAGATTAAAAAATAACTGAGGACACCTTCCCCAAAATAAAAATAATATTCATTCATTAAATACAAGGTATTCAGTGACAAGCAAGAACCAAAATATTAACATGTTGACTGAAAGCTTTTCTCAATAGGAAC
>NW_010317273.1:0-493 GCF_000700745.2 Antrostomus carolinensis | reverse complement strand
TATACTATGAACTGCAGCTGCCAACAGAAAAACCAAGCAGAAAACTGGACTGTCAGATCACAGTGAGAAAAAAATTAGTAAGTGCTGGGGTACAGATGAAAGGCTCTAATCCTCACAAAATAAGCAAGTGCAAGTACTTGATTTGATGAAGCTGGCAAGAAAAACATCCAAAAAAGTGTCCATTTAAATTGTATTCCTCCTTAAAAAAGGCAAATATAGAAGAGGGAAGTAGTAACATCATAATGTATAAAAGAATTAGGAACTGTGTAAACATACTAGGCAGCTCTTAACTCTTTTATACATTATGATGTTACTTTATGCTCCTTTCTCATTTTGGCAAATAAGCTTTACTCTACCAGCTTTCAAGGAAGTTCAAATTTTAATCCTAAATAGGAACCATCTGTCAAGTCCCTTTAATTTGGGAAACCCAGTGTTTAGAATAGATGTACCTCCAGGTAACCCGAAAGAATGAGTTTGACCTATTCAACTGCTC
>NW_010317272.1:0-668 GCF_000700745.2 Antrostomus carolinensis | reverse complement strand
TGACTGTGTAAATGAGGTGCAGTGCTCTCTGTATTTTTAAACAGATTAAATGACCCTGAAGTGAATTTTTTGTCTAAGAACTTTCCTTTGAGACCTTTGTAAAGCTTCACAGCAGTATCTGTGATCAGAAGTGGAGGTGAAAATACTCCCAGCACAGCAGCACTGCCAGGGAGCACCAGTGCTTGGTCTTTCCAGAGGTGCTCGATTTCCACTGCCACACTCTCCTTCTCAGCCTCTCCATTGTTGGAAAGGCCCGAGTGCTCTGGCAGCTTGGTCACAGTCCTGCTGCGTGGTAGTCCTGCAGCCAGGGACAGGCCATGGGCACTTCTGTGACAGAGCTGACCCTCATAGCAACATTCCCATCTTTAAGGGAGATCTCTTAGCACGGTGCCTGAAGGCTTTGGTCTTCTTCCAAAGTTACTCTCAAGAACACGCTCAAGGAATAGACTCTAAAGAGACTTGTTGCTTTGGTCGTTCCTCTAGGGGCTCAGTGTGAGGAGATCATGGTCCTGGCATGGAGTTTTAGGGAGTGAGAGCTGGTTCAGGTGCTTCTTGTTGGTCGCCAGCACTCATGCAAATGCTGAATGGTCTCCAATTAACCTTCTGTTGCATGAAAGGGGTTGTGAGGCAATTTAGCAGGAAATAAACCCCCTTGTGTTCCAACTCAC
>NW_010317271.1:0-380 GCF_000700745.2 Antrostomus carolinensis | reverse complement strand
AGCACCCAACCCAGCACCCAAACCAGCACCCGCACAAACAACACCCGCACCTGAGCCAGCACCCACATCTGACCCAGCACCCAAACCAGCACCTGCAACAGCACCCAACACAGCACCAGCACCCGCACCTGACCAGCGCCCGCACCAGCACCGAAACCAGCACCCAATGAATGAACTGGGGGGACCCTGATGGGGTGATGGGGGTGACTGGGGGTAACTGGTGTGAATGGGGGTGACTAGGGATGAATGGGGGTAACTGGTGGGAAGACTGGGGGTAACTGGTGTGAATGGGGGTGATTTGGGATGAATGAGGGTGACTGGGGGTAACTGGTGTGACTGGGGGTGACTGGGGATGAATGGGGGTAACTGGTGGGAAGACT
>NW_010317270.1:0-7481 GCF_000700745.2 Antrostomus carolinensis | reverse complement strand
CTAGATGATCTCCTGAGGTCCCTTCCCACCCGTGTGATTCTGTGATTCCCATTTCTTGATGCTGTTTTCCCTCCAGACGCAGGTGACGCAGCGCTGGGGCTGCAGCCTCTGGACCAGCAGCTCAAACTGGTCGGGGGAGCAAGCGGCTGCGAGGCCAAGAGCTCCCAGACCCACAGGACCAGCGCTGGGCCAACAGGAATTCCACAATTCCCTCTTCATCTCTTTGTTATCCTGGTTATAACAGGTTTTTAAATATGTTTGGAGTATCTCTTGACTCTAACAGCAGGTTGGAGAAGAGCACTACCGAGAGGTGCCCAAACTGGTGCTGTCCCAGTATTGCTGGATGCAGACTGGAGTAGGCTTCCCAATAGGAATCCCGTGCACCAGCCAGGAGCGGATCTGGGGCAGGAAGAGCCTCTGTGGCGAGTGGCTGCTGCCACCGGCTGGAAATCGGTCCCCACTGCATCCTCCCAGACCTCCCCGAGTTCACATTTTTTCATTTCCACGATATTTTGTTCATATTCAGCTCCTTTTTTTAGCACAGTTTCCAGAACGAGCAAAATACAATTCATATCCGAGCGCAAAGTGCTCGCAGAGACAATATCGTTAATTAACACTTTGCATTTTTTCCCTACTAAAATATTTTTAACCCACTTCTGCCTTTTTCTATCCTTTTCCTACCCCTTTTCCCTTTGTGCAGGTGCTTTTTCACGCAGCCCTTTTCGAGGCAGAGACATTCCACGTTCTCTGCCAGAGCGCTGGTCGTGGGCTGCAGGTTTTTTTGGGGGTGTTTTTGCTGTTTTCCGTTACGAGTTGCGCTGCATCGTGACAGGAACTGGCTTTTGAAAACCGTTTGCTTTGAGCCTCAGCACGTTCACACGAGGCTTTTTCTCTGCTTTTTGAAACAAAAATACATATTTAAAGCTCTGGGATGATTTTTGCTGCTGTGCTTTAATAGGATTTGCAGCTGTGAATGCGCTTTAATAGAATTTACAGCTTGGCTGAAGTATCCCCTCTCTTAAAATAACACCGTGGCTTCGTGATTCAGGAGAATGTGCCTCCCACTAGTTGCTTTGTCTGTAGCTGTGAATGCTCGTGAGCAAGAGGAGAATTAGGAGCAAACCTTAAACTTTTATATGTGGCTAAATAGGAAGCACAATCCTGGGGTTTAGAGGCTGGAAATATAAACGAGTGTATTTGTGTCTTGGTTTTTTTGCTTCGCTAATGACTTGCTTTCTCCTCTCTTATGTTTTCTAACCTGCCAGTTTTTTTTTTTCTCCGTCAGTAAAACAGGAATAGGAAAAACTCAGCGTGTTTTCAGATCGTTAAGCGATGGCTTTGGGGATCTTTGTCTGTTGTAAGGTGCTGGATCAGAAAGTTGGCAGGTGGGAAATAGTGCAGGATGTGGTGTCATTGGAACCGAGCGAGAGCTGTGGCTCTTCTGTTTCTCAAACTCAACAGCAGTTGGTGGCTGAGGAACCAACGGAAGAAATGTGTTATCTGAAAAATAAAAAAGCTGCATAACAGATCCTGCCTTTCGTGGCGCTGGGCCAGGAGTTTTCAGAGCTGGTCCCAGAACGTTAATCTAGAATATATAGAAAAGAAAAGCAGTGGGACTCCACAAAGCGGTTTCAATCTCACAGGTGAGGTTTGCAGGGAAGAGGTGGACCAGAGCCACCTTAGCATATGCAGTTTGCTTGACTGGCAGATGCCCTCGCTCTGGAGACCAGACCTCTGCCAACATATTGGAAAATCACAGGTGGAATGGTGCGAGTGTCGCGTCCTGGAGATGCTGTTCCTGATTGATGGAAGGGTGGGGGAAGCCTGTGTCTCTGAGAAGGCCCCTCAGCCTTGCTCTGACAGAGCTTGTGGGGTCAGTGCCGTGGAGGTGGCCCTAAAAAAGCCGTGCTCAGCTTCCAAGGGGCGAGAGCTGGGCAGAGAGAGGAGAGAGCACGCCTGGCAGTGCCTGGCCGGCTGCGAGCCCCGCTCAGCAAACTGCTTATACGGACGTTACACTCAGAGGCTACATTTTAATTCTGTCTCTATTCCCAAAAAAAAGAAAAAAAAAAGTTTAAATCCCATTCAGCACATTGGAACTCGAATGTGTGTGTAGATGTTGGCAGAGTCCTGGCTCGAGCTGCCGGTGTTTCTGCTGAGGCAGCCGATGAGCCCGTCTGCTTCTGGTATTTATACTGGCCCAGTAAGAAATGGGCTGTGAGTACGTGTTGTAACCTCTCTCCCTCTGCATACTGGCCAAGGTTAAAAAGTCATGGAATTTTATTTTTTCTTTTAAAGGAACAATATCAAAAATGTTTTCTGCGTCATCTCCCAGACCCACCATCTCTTTCATAAGTGACTTTCCTCTTCGTAGAGATTTGCAGCCCTTTGTAGTGCCTGATAGTAAATAAAGTCACAGAACTTACAAATGTGGCTGAAACCAGAAATACTTTTCTGTGTGTCACCTCTCTCTTTATCAATTCAGGTTTCCAAAACCAGAAGGAGACTTTCCCTGGTGTCAGTGACCTACTGAGGCAACTTGTGAACTCAGGATGGAGCTGGTGAGCAGGCAAGACCCCCACCTGCGAGAGGTCCTGTGGTTTGCAGTGTGCTGCAGAGCCCTGACTCTTCTGCTGCAGGCAAGTCTCCTGTTCCTGAACCAAAATGCTATGACATCAGTTGTTTGTGGCTCTCAGGCTTCTCTTTACAGTGCTACCTTGTGCACCATGTGTAAGCTGGTTCTGCTTGATTGGGAAATTATCTTCTCCTTACATAAATTTCCTTGTCACTTACCATGTTTTCACGCCACTGTTGCAAGAGGCTGGTTTGGCAGCACGAGAGCCTGAATTCTCCGTTTATCCACAGGAGAGGAACAATAATCTCCTCCTGCACATCCTTCCCAAGTCTCATTTCCAGAGACATCCTTCTCTGAGCATGGCAGAGCTTGGTTTCTCACTCCATCCCACCGTACTGAGCCAGCCAGCAAAGAGCCCAGCTGTAGCCGTGGCCCTCCTGAAACAAAACCAGCCTGAGAAAGCTCTCGGGCAACCAGCCACCAGCCAGCTGGCAGATTGTGGCAACCCCGGTCACCACTGGCCAAGGCTGAGTGGAACCATCAGCTGAGATGAAAGACTCGGTGTTAGGAATGCCAGAGGCCTGGTCAGACCAGATGTGTGCTCCGTGGTAAAACGGCGGCTTTGTACATCTTTTAGTCCCAATTTGTTCAGTGTGGCCTTTTTCCTCTCTGCCAACGCTGAACGCAGCGGGGACATCCCAGTCTGTGTGTAGTCCAGCTACAAAACTTCCCATCTGAGGGTCTGGGGGTTTTTTTAAACATATTTTCATTTGGAATTATATTACAATGCATTAAGTTGCATAACTCCTACCTCACGAACTCATAGAATCATGGAATGGTTTGGATTGGAAAGGACCTTAAAGCTCATCCAGTCCCAACCCCCCTGCCAGCAGCAGGGACACCTTCCACTAGACCAGGTTGCTCAAAGCCTCATCCAACCTGGCCTTGAACACTTCCAGGGAGGAGCAGCCACAGCTTCTCTGGGCAACCTGGGCCAGTGTCTCACCACCCTCAACCAGAAGAACTCTCTGGGTTTTTTCTCTCACTTATTTTAAAATGTGCTCAGCACCACAAGCTCCTGGAGGCAGAGGTGTGTGTTCTGCTTCTCATCCCCAGACAGTGAACCCCTCAGTGCACACCGAGCTGTAGAGGCGATGGAGTGATCTAGAGACTAGAGAAGGGGCCTGGGAATCCACTGCTGTCTTCTGCATCACTTTGCTCCGGGAAAATGTTTTTCTCTAGTCCTGTCTCCTCTCCCTTGTCCATCAGTTGGGACAATAATGCCAAACTGAGTAGGACAGGAGGCTTCTCAGTGCTGCAGAGGTACCCGGTGAGAGTGTACGCAGTTAGATGTGCCTGAGCGTGGGGCTGAGCAGCGTCCCCTGCCCAGTTCCCTGGGGATTCACGCTGGATATGTGCCAGAGCTTTATTCAGTTCAAAAGATTGTGTTTGCACCTTGTCATGGTCTTACAGCCATCCTTGCTGCTGAGCCTGGCTTCTGTGCTCCTCTTGTCCCCTTCTTTGAAACCTGTGAGTCATCCTGCTTGGTGCTTTCGGTAGAGTATGAGAGGTTCTCTGCTGGACTTCAGTCCTCTCTTCTTGGGCCCCTCACTCCCAGAAGGACATGGAGGTGCTGGAGCGTGTCCAGAGAAGGGAACGGAGCTGGGGAAGGGTCTGGAGCACAAGTGTGCTGAGTTCCCGGCTGAGGGAACTGGGGGTGTTGAGCCTGGAGAAAAGGAGGTTGAGGGGAGACCTTCTGGCTCTGTCCAAGTCCCTTGGAGGAGGGTGGAGAGAGGTGGGGGTGGGTCTGTTCAACCAAGGCCCAAGGGACAGGAGAAGAGGAAATGGGCTCCAGTTGTGCCCAGGGCAGTTGAGATGGGATGTGAGGAAGAATTTCTTTGCTGAAAGGGTTCTGAGGCATTGGAAGGGGTTGCCCAGGGCAGTGGTGGAGTCCCCATCCCTGGAGGGATTGAAGAGTCGTGTAGACATAGTGCTGAGGGACATGGGTTAGTCGGGGACTGGTCAGTGTTGGGTTCATGATGGGACTCGATGATCTTAAAGGGCTTTTCCAATCGAGGTAATTCTGTGATTCTGTGATTCTTTTTCCAGGCTCTCTTTAACCTCCTGATCCCAGATCACGCTGCAGACGCCTTCTCTCCCCCTCGCTTATCCGAGCCTGGCCTGTGGGACCTGCTCTTGGAGCAGCTGCTGGGAGGCCTCTCGCACTGGGACGCAGAACATTTCCTGTTCATCGCCGAGCGCGGTTACCTGTACGAGCACAACTGCGCCTTCTTCCCGCTCTACCCCCTGAGCCTGCGCGCCGGGGCCGAGGCTGCTCTCTGGCCCTTGCAGCCGCTGCTGCGTTTGCGGAGCCGCCTCCTGCTCTCAGCCACGCTTCTTAATTCTCTCTTCTCAGCCCTGGCAGCCGCTGCCCTGTACGAGCTGGGCTGCGTCGTGCTGCGCTGTCGCAGGCTGGCTTTCCTCGCTGCCCTTCTCTTTTCTCTCAGCCCTGCCAATGTCTTTATGGCAGCTGCTTACTCGGAGAGCATGTTTGCCTTCCTGGTGTTCAGTGCCATGTGGCAACTGGAGAAGGGGCAGAGTTGGCTCAGTGGGCTGCTCTTCTCCCTGGCTTCTGGGGTGCGTGCCAACGGGCTTATTAACGCCGGCTTCTTTCTCTACTCTCGGGGTCAATGCTTTGCCCACCAGCTCCAGGGGGGTTCAGGAGCAATAAGGAAGCTCCCTCTGTTGTGGAAGCAACTCCTTAGCGTGGTATCTTCTGCGGTTCTGATGTGTGCTGGGGTTTTTCTACCTTTTGCTTTATTTCAGCGGCTTCTGGGGTGCGTGCCAACGGGCTTATTAACGCCGGCTTCTTTCTCTACTCTCGGGGTCAATGCTTTGCCCACCAGCTCCAGGGGGGTTCAGGAGCAATAAGTAAGCTTCCTCTGTTGTGGAAGCAACTCCTTAGCGTGGTATCTTCTGCGGTTCTGATGTGTGCTGGGGTTTTTCTACCTTTTGCTTTATTTCAGCATTATGCCTACGTGAGGTTCTGCGGTCCTGGCACCAGCCTGGAGCAGAGTGTCCCCAAGCCACTGCTGCAGCTGGCTCTGGACAAGGGCTATCGTCTGGTGGCCATGAACGGGGTTAAACCCCCTTGGTGCTCCCAGCGATTCCCCATGGTCTATTCCTATATTCAAGATGTTTACTGGAATGTGGGCTTCCTGAGGTATTTTGAGCTCAGGCAGATACCAAATTTCTTGCTTGCTTTACCTGTCACACTTCTGGGCTTGTGGGCTGCCTGGACCTATGTCATTGCAAACCCCCGGCACTGCCTGACTCTTGGTCTAGAGAGAAGAAAGAGTGAAGAAGAGGGTAAACCAAGAGCTGGATTTTACTCCTTTGCTGTCTTCGTGTACGTGGTCCATGCCACAGTCCTGCTGGCGTTTGGATTCTTCTGCATGCACGTGCAGGTAGGACGTTCATAGTGACAGACAGGAGTGATTTCTTGAGGGGAATGCAGGGTGGTGGCACAGACAGTGACAAGTCACAGCCTGAGGATGTCCCAGCTGCAGGGCAGCACAGGGCAATGCAGACCAGGAGTTTCAACTTTCCCTCTTTGGGAGCTGCTTCCATGGAGAGTTTCCAAAGCTGGTTAGTTCCTCTGCTCTGCCAGAGAGTTCCCAGAGAGAGCTTGCCAGGTGTGATGGGGACACCAGGATGGGGATCAAAGGGTCTGGCTGGTGTTGGGTGGAATTTGACATGTGCTTAAGGCCAGGCTTGCCAAGCTAATCATCTGTTGGGGGACAAGGTTACCAGGTCATTATCATGTTGATGGCGATGAAAGGATGCAGAGCCTGTCACCAGCCTCTAGAAGGTGTTTGAAGGTCTTTTTAGGACACAGTGGCAGTAAAAGTTGGGGGTTCCAGTGAAAAAAATAATTGAAGAGTGGGAGTCCAATCTTCCCTGAAGCTCCTGAGCTGGACAGTGACAGGGATTTCAGTGAGATGGTGACAATTAGGTACCAGAGCTTGTCCAAAATCTGGGGACCACTTAACTGCTCACACAAATGCCTCAATAAATAAATAAAGCGGGTTGAGCCGAGAGCTGTTGCATTTCGGTGTCAGAAATCTGAGCACGGTGACTCGGGGCCGTATCTCAGTCCCTGCTTTGAGGCAGGGAGGTAGATGGCTCCTTCCGTGCCTCGGGATCCAGGTGGGTCACAGTCAGAAACACACAATTTGTGTGATTTTTTTTGCTCTGCCTGTCATCTGCAGGTGCTGACCCGGTTCCTTGGCTCTTCCTCTCCCATCCTGTACTGGTTCTCTGCTCACCTGCTTGATGAATATGAACCTTTGCTCTGGAGCGACGGGACCGATAATCAAACAGCGGCGCCGCGCTCTGAGAAATCTCTTCTCGGTAAATCTGATTCCGGTGGGAAAGGGACTCCTGGAAACCCCGTTGTGAGGCTGCTGCTGAACTGGGGGTTAATCACCCCCCGCAGCAAATGTGTGCTCGGATTTTTCATGTCCTACTGGCTGTTGGGGCTGGTCCTGCACTGCAACTTCTTGCCGTGGACGTGAGGGTGTGTGTTGGTGCAGACGGGTCGTGGGGCAGAAGGACTGGTCAGAACTGGAACTGGCTTTTGCTCCAAACCCTGTTGTATGTGCAAAGATGCTTTTGTCTTGGTTACAAGGGTGTTACTCCTTGGTTACTACATGTGTACAGAGCTGTCACCTCATGGCTGTGGCCAAGAGTGTCATGTTCTCTTTGCTGTGATGCTGCAGCATCAGCCAAAATTCCTGTAACCTGCTTGGGACAGGGAATGCACCCGGGTTCCTGTGTCCTCACAGAGCAGGTATTTATGGCAGGCATCTGTGTCTATCACAGAATCCCAGACTGGTGGGGTGGGAAG
>NW_010317269.1:67031-69564 GCF_000700745.2 Antrostomus carolinensis | reverse complement strand
AAAAAAAAAAATGTTTGATTAAGTTCATGCCTTAATATCTTGGTATTACATTCACCCATTAATGATACCTTCTTTTAATGTGTGCTCATCAATGCAATAAGTTAAACACAAAGAAGTCTTTTTAAGACAAACACTTGGCCCCTGAATGATGTTGCATGAAATATTCTTTAGTAAATTTAGTTTAAAGTACTCTTCCCTTGGATGTGATTCATTTTTATTCTTTTGTGGGTTGTTTGAGCTTTGTACTCACTTTTCTGGGGAAAAATATACCTCAGTATCTCATTGCTAGTGTTTTGCCAGCAAAGCTATTGGTACCATCTATTGTTGAGTATGCATAGATTTTCTTATTATCTGCTTTCTATTGCCTACATTGATGAAAATATACTGTTTTACCTTAAGTTTCTTACACTGCATGCCTGCCTTCATCTCCATCTGAAATTTCTAGAAACTTCCAGCAGAAAGGACCTGGCTAGGTGAAAGGAAAATGGTTCATCTTGTCCATTTTGACATTCCTTACCCGTTTTTGTTTTAGGTAGCTGTAATGTTTTTGTGCTTTGAGCATAGAGCTTGACTTTGGCAGCAGTTTTAATTGTATAAGGATTTTACTTTTTGTAGGTCTTGAAAAGGATGGTAACAGGATTGTGTAAACAGGAAAAAATATATCAGACTTCAGAGAGTCACTGTTCGTGCCTGTTCAGAGTTGCAGGTTACTGTAGCCCTGGCAGCAGGGGAGAAATATTGGAGGAATGGTGAAGGTGATCAGAAGATTGGGACAGCTGAGCAAAGAGAACTAGGAGATGATCTGGACTGTTCAGCTCTGGGGCCCCTTGCATAAGAAGGGCATGGACCTGCTGGAACAGGTCCAGAGGAGGGCCATGAAGATGTTCAGAGTGCTGGAGCACCTCCCCTATGAGGGCAGACTGAGGGTTGGGGTTGTTTAGCCAAGAGAAGGCTCTGGGGAGACCTCACAGCAGCCTTCCAGTACCTGAAGGGGCCTACAGGAGGGCTGGGGAGGGACTTTTTACAAGGGCAGGTAGTGATAGAACAAGGGGTAATGGCTTTAAACTGGAAGAGGGCAGGTTTACATTAGTTATTAGGAAGAAATTATTTCCTGTGAAGGTGGTCAGACACTGGAACAGGTTGCCCAGAGAAGCTGTGGATGCAGCAGTGTTCAAGGCCAGGCTGAACGCAGCTTTGAGCAGCCTGGTCTAGTGGAAGGTGTCCCTGCTTATGGCAGAGGGGTTGGAACTAGATGATCTGTAAGGTCGCTTCCAGACCATTCTGTGTTTCTATGATCTTGGTACTATTACAGTGTGGTCTGAAAACACCTAAAAGCAATAGGAAGCGTCTTAACTGTTTTTAAGGAGGGACATTGCTTGATGTTATGTATTATTGAACTAAAACAAATTACGGCTAATTTTTTGCTTTCAGTATGACCCTGAAGGGCAGATGCTTGAAGAAGAATTGTACTTACCTGGCTTTTTATGTTGGCTTAAAACAATAATTATTAAATAAAGATGAGAGATAAGACTTGATATAAAGGAACACAACGTATAATATAAAATCTGAGAAGCGTGTTCGCTGCACTTATCCATATCCAGGAGGATACGTTCAGATAAAACCTTTTGGAGTAATCCAGTTAATAAAAAAATTAGAAACTGTTTTTCAGTATTTCAGATGTAAAAACTCTGGCTGCTGTAGGTATTCATTGGTGCAATGGTGAATAGCAGCACAGCAAGCAAGGTGGTGATACTGTCAATATTTTCAGAAAAGTATTGTGGAGACATAATATTTTATACTTCAGTAGCACTTTCTTCTTTCCGAGCTATAAATTGCACCTTTTAGAAACATGCAGCTCATTTTCTGTAATAGCAAACAAAAAATGTTGTAGAAATATATTTTTACAGTTGTATAATATTGAGGTTGTTTGTTGATTTGCGAAGTTACAGTCCTCAGTTACAAGTTGTGTTTAAATTATCTCTTTCCATGTACAGGTTTACTTTGATTATATGCGAAGCTGGATCCAAATGCTACAGCAGTTACCTCAAGCATCTCATAGTTTAAAAAACCTGTTGGAGGAAGAATGGAATTTCACCAAAGAAATAACTCCTTACATAAGAGGAGGTGAAGCTCAAGCTGGAAAACTATTCTGGTAGGTTTTATTTAATTACTTTGCTTATGGTGTTGATTTGTACCAGATAGGTATTCAAGTCAGCACTTGTTCACGGTTCCCAGGTTGGGCTTCTTGAGGCCTCAGTAAGCAGTTGATAGTCTTTGAGAATTTATGGATTATTACAGTGACTATCACTATAGGATGCAGTAAGTGCAGATTGCTCTTTAGCTATAAAAGGAATGACTGCTTCTGTGGAAGGTCGCTGTTCCTGCTAGCCCTGTGCACATAGAGTAACTGAGGGCCCCCAAGATACTGCTTGTTCTGCAGGCAGATTTGGCAATGCAGCTCTCTTGCATTGGACAGAGTAGGAAGAAGTTTTAAGATGCTGTGCTACCTGAATAAGACTCTGAAGTTCCACCG
>NW_010317269.1:19432-67013 GCF_000700745.2 Antrostomus carolinensis | reverse complement strand
TGCTGAAATCTACAGGAATATTTTTAGATTCTGGACTACAAGACAGTTGTGATGAATTTTGGGCCAGTGCCGATGACAGTACTGCATCAGATGAAATCAGGTATTAAGCCTTTCGGCTTAATAATAATAAACACACTTACTCATGTTTCTATACCTTTGACAGGCACATACTGCATTTTATTTCTTAGAATGACAACTTCATAAATGCAAGACTCCATAGACTTTATTGCTGATATTTCTGTATGCAGTAGTAATGAACCATAATTTTGTTCATTTGAAGCCCAGTGACCTTTTTTTAGTTCAGGGTGTGAGAAATTGTTTTTGTAATGTTCTTTAAATTCAGTTTTTATATCCTTATCAAAAATGTGCAAATTCAGTTCATTTTAGTCATATGCTTAAAAAATTTATTTTCTGTGCTCTTTCTATTGACATATATGTAAATAATGCTTATTTTCTAATAGCTATATAAATGCACTATGATTTATTAGAACATTATAACTTCATTATTACCAATGTTTCAGGAGGTCTGTTATAGAGACCAGCCGAGCACTCAAAGAGTTGTTTCATGAAGCTAGAGAAAGGGCCTCCAAAGCTCTTGGTTTTGCTAAAATGCTGAGGAAGGTAAGTTAATAGTAGAGTCTCATCTTATTTATATGCTTTAAAGAAACTTAGTATGAAAGCATATTCTTTTGTTTTGTTATTACTTGCAGGACCTTGAAATAGCAGCAGAATTTGCCTTGTCAGCCCCTGTGCGAGATCTTCTGAATGCTCTGAAAACAAAAGAGTATGTGAAGGTAAATTCAGTTTAGAGGCATGAAAGTAGAGTGAGGATGCTAAGCAAAATGTCAAAGGATATTTATTGGCATACTTTCAATTTTTTAATGTGGCACCTATATTTCAGCATTCAAAATGTCATGCATTTAATGCTGAATTGTGGCAATCAAATTATTTTCTCTACCTGTGTTTGTGTGAGCGAGAATTCTAGCGTGTGTTTTGGGAAATCGTTGTCTAAATCCTTGTCTTCCCAAAGATTCTCTTTGTGACTTAGGAAAAGCCATTTTGTTTCAGTAGTGCTTACTCATTTGTGAGAGGGGAGTAATAATACTTAGTAGGGAGTATTATGAAAAATAAATGCTTTAAAGTTTGAAGGAAACAGATACATCAGTAAATGGACATGTTTAAGTAGATAATCTCACACAAAACCTGTGTTTTTATAAAGCAATAATATTATAATAGAGGTCTGCTCCAGTGAGCTTCCTTGAGAGTAGTAAAGATGTGAGAAATGCAAGGAATTTGTTCTTTTCCAGAATAACTGTTGCGAGAAAACTGTTGTACAGCAAAAGTAGGTTAAGCTCTCAGTGCCCAGTATTTACTGCACTATAAATTCTGCACTTTATTACTTAGAAATTCCTAGGTCAACAAGTCTTTGTTGTAGTTTGAATTTAAGTAAATCAGTTGCTTCAACAGATTAAATTTATTTAGACCTGCTGTCCTTCCATACATTTAATATATTTAATTCCCGATTGGGAAATAATCTGCTAATTTTTGCATGATAAAATTCTTGTTAGATATATAGAAATTATTGCTAAAAGTAGAAAATGGTTCAAGGGGAGACAGTCAAGTTCATAGGAGAGATGTTCATAAAGGATTGTTAAACACGTGGAAGAAACATCTGGCTCAGTAGGACCCTGGTCTGTTAGAGTGAGAGAATAGTCAGGGAAATCAGTATATGTTTACTTTAAAAAAATATTTTTCCCTAAGTATTCACTCTTGGCTGCTTTAAGACACAATATTAAATTTGGTAGACCTTTTAGTTAAAGATAGTATCATTGTTCTTATGCACATGTTTTGAAGAAAAAAATTGAATCTTGAGTTTGAAAAATCTGTGTAAGCACATGGTTTAAATAATCTAGAGAGATTATTTGGATCTCAAGATTTATCCATCTTCAAGTATTACCTTTCCCTTTTCTTCACCACTCAAAATGACACACATTTTGGTGATTAACACTGTATATTGTACACAATATTGTATATTGGCCCTCTAACATCATGTAGGGAGTTTAAATTTTTAACAGCCTTTTCAGTCAGATCATTAGTTTTGGGAAACTATTTTAGCTTTCAGTAACAACCATCCAGTTTTTACATTGACCTATAGATTTTAATGGCTTTAATGATAAAATATGGCTGCCTAATAGTAAAACTGTTGAGTCCAGTGTTTTCTCTTGGCTTGAGGACATTAAACTCTGAAAAGAGAGAATTAAACTTCACTGTAAGTCAGTTACCTCGTGTCAAATGACAAGGATCAACTATTTCACTGTTTTCACAGTCGGATTCTGATGCCCGACTTGGTTAAAGTATTGTTACCAGTGTGATGGATATAATGCAGAAGTAGTTTTGAAGTAGTATAAGTAGTATTTTATTAAAAGAGAACACTCTTATTGAACCTAATTAATCTTTTTTTCCTTAATAGTGAGAGAATAACTGATACTTTTTTAGCCATATTTTTGCTTACTCTTACCTTTTGTAGCCATTGAGAAATGTTATGTGGATTTTTAGAGACCCTAAAGGAATTTTTCTTCTTTTAATATTCCGGTCTTTCAGATATGTGCTTCGTAAGTCTTAAATTAGTCTTGACTAATTTACTTTTTAAAATATGTGTATTTATATTTTATACATACATATGCACACATATGTAGTATATATGTGAAACTGGACTTTTTTGTAACAAGATTTCTGTAGAAGAATATGTAGAAGGATCAATTGAAGGGGCAACGAAAGATGCCACTGAAAGTTGGTGATCTAGCGGGTTTAAAGAAAAATAATTTCTTATAATGCATTTTGACTGTGCCCATTTTTGGGCCCCTCATTATATGAAGGACATGGAGGCACTGGAGCCTGTCCAGAGAAGGGCAACAAAGCTGGTGAAAGGGCTGGAGAACAAGTCTTATGAGGGGTGGCTGAGGGAACTGGGGTTGTTTAGCCTGGAGAAGAGGAGGCTGAGGGGAGACCTTCTCACTGTCTACAACTACCTGAAAGGAGGTTGTAGCGAGGCAGGTGTGTGTCTTTTCTCCCAGGTAACTAGTGGTAGAACAAGAGGCAATGGCCTTAAGTTGCACCAAGGGAGGTACAGATTGGATGTCAGGAAATAATTCTTCACTGGAAGCGTTCTCAGGCACTGGAACGGGCTACCTAGGGAGGTGGTTGAGTCACCATCCCTGGAGGTGTTTAAAAGATGGGTAGATGGGGTGCTCAGAGATATGGTTTAGTAGTGGACAGGTATGGTTGGACTCGATGATCTCAGAGGTCTTTTCCAACCAGGCAATTCTATGATTCTGTGACTTTTAGTGCAAAAATGACTGAATGTGTTGGTTTAGTATGTGTATTGTACAGCTGTTTAAGACTCTTCCTGTTGCTTAAATGAGATGACATATGTCTATTTTATCTATTTTATGTATTGTACAAGATAGTGAGATTCAGTATGTTTTTATTTTTTTTCTACAGATACAAATCCCTGGACTGGAGAATTTACAAGTATTTGTACCAAATAGTATTGCAGGGGAAAAATCTGTGATTCTGCAGCTCCTCAATGCAGCTGCTGGAAAGGATTGCTCAAAGGATTCAGATGAGGTTGCATACGAGGCCTATTTATTAATGACCAAACACAGTGATAAAGACCATGAATTAGATGACAGCTGGAGTGCATGGGAGGGTCAGCCAGTCAAAGTAGTGCCACAAGTAGAAACTGTTGATACACTGCGTACCATGCAGGTGGGTTTTTTTCTGTTAATGTGATCTCTACAATTCTATGAATGCTTTACCCTTTCAGATTAACCACAGTAATTGAAGTGAGGCATGTGTCCTTTTATAGGTAATAAAAAGTTAAATTCAAGGACAGGATTGATTCTTAGCTGTGTTAATGCAAGTATTAAATTCAATGGATTTTAGCATTTCTTAGGCTTAATCTCTACCATGTGCATTTTTTTTAGTCTTGGACTTTTATAATAAAGAGATACTTTCAATATCTAGTTGGATGTTCAGTATCAGAAGTGTGGATAGGATTTGAAAACTGTACATTTTACTAAGAAATCACCAGTCTCCAAGAACGTGTGGTTTTTGTGTGCTTTCCCCACACTGAGGCATGAAACCAGTTACTTTTGATCTGGGATGAATTGTGACATTTAAAGTTAAATTTCTGTGGAAGGTAGTGGATGTTCAGCAGTTCTGCAGAAGAAATCTTACCAGTCATACTTTCCTTCATCCCAAGCCAACATGGGTTCACTGCCAGCAGTTCTACTATGGCAGCTGTGCCAGCTGCAGCTCCCTGCCCCTCCTGTTCTCATATCCTTATGTTAAGCTAAGTGAATTTTCCTTTTGGTATGTCATGAAGTTCCTTAAATCCCTACCATAAATGGGCTCTGCTGGTCACAAACAGAGTGACCTTCCATGTCACTGTACCTGGTCTCTAGCATTCAGAGGGCCCTAGCAATTACAGGCAGTTGAAAAAGTCACTCTTGTACATACTGCTGGTTTTGATATGCCAGGATGTTACTTCTTCTTTGTCCATTGTCCAGACAAAAATAGCCTTTGATTAAATGCTAAGAATTTCATTGGACTTCTATCAAAGTTAGCATTTCATTCAGAAAATGAAAACAGCAAAAGATGCAATTTGCTTTGCAAATGGTATTCTGACATGTAAATGCATATAAAATTCCGTGTGTTTGCGTATGTGTTTATTTGTGTATGTGTATAACACTGTTTATTAATATTTTAAAATCCAATACTGAAAGGTTAGGAAGTAAAAAGTCCTTCAAAAAGATTGTGTCCTGTGTTTTTAAAAAGCATATTTTGATTGCAAACTAGAGAATATATAAGGTGTTATTTAAAAAATATTAATAAAATAGAAGAATCCCAACAACATTTAAAGAATTTTGACAATGAAAATGTTCTTTGTGGTTGAGGTATTGAAAATCTGGATGAAGTAGGTCTTGTTTTGTGAGTAACGTGTTGGAGATGCATTGTCTGTATTTTGAAATCAACAGTTTAGTGTGTGACTCAGTGCCACAGCAAAGGCAACACCATCTGTGATTGTGTGCTTTCATAGACTTCTGCAATATCAGAGCTCTGGTTTCTAAAACACATTCTTACATTTTAAGAATTTTGAAAATTTGAGCAAATACTGTGTGGTACATCTCTGGCATTCCCTATTCAACAGTAAGTTTTTGTCCTGAAGTGTATTACATTACTTGCATAAAGCCTGCTTTTTTTATATCATGGCTGTTACCTCCATTGGCTTTGAGAAAATATAATTACTTTGCTCAGATGCTGCCTTTCCGTGTATAACTATTTTAAAGGTAATTTTAATAGTGTTTCCCAAACCTTTCTAGAAGTGAATAGGAGTATATTCCCATGGAAAACTTGCTGTGGCATTTACCCTAATAGAGCCCTGCTCATAAGATCAGAGTTAATCAAGTTCAGTTGCCACCATCAAGCTTTTCTGTGTGAATTAAAGATTTTCATGAATAGCAACAAGAGAGATCTTTCATATTTTAGAATTTAAAAAAATAACCAGTTGGAATTTGCTGATACTGAGCATGTTTTTTTAGAGAGGATTTTGTTTATAAGAACTAGTGGTATCTTGTATTCCTAGGTTGATAACCTCCTCCTTGTAGTCATTCAATCTGCTCATCTTGTGAGTCAGAGAAAAGCTTTCCAGCAGTCTATTGAAGGGCTTGTATCTCTGCACCAGGAACAGACATCCAGCCAACCAGTCATCGCCAAAGCTCTACAGCAGCTAAAGGTAAGCAGTTTTTGAGATTATCTCAGTCAAAATTGATGGTACTTTGCTTACTGATAAGTAAAAACATGTAAGGAGACTTGATTGCAATGACAGTGCAATCAATATGACGTGACATATTCTGCATTTGTCATTTATACAACCTCTATGAAATCTACTTTCAGTACAATTTTCATTCTGTTTTTGCAGAGGATTTGTGAGCATATTTTTGAGCTGTAATGATTTTTGAGTGTAGTAATTTTTGCACTGGGTAAGTGGGAAACAAGTCCATAATGCAATAGAAATATTAAAGTAAAAGAATAAATACATCTTCATATGAGAGCACTATTGAATTGAAAGAAAGTTTGATTTCATAAAAATAAGTTCTCTCAAAATCCATGATGTACAAAACCCAACATTTTTTCCCTGTGTTTGGAGAAGGTGGCTGCTTTGTGGTGTAAAAGTGGGTAGATCTCTCTGGTATTCTGCTCTTGTTTTTGGTTGGATTTTTTTTGTTTGTTTGTTTCTTTTTTTGAAGGACATAGAAAAGCATGGATTTATTAGGTTGAAATTGCAATGTCAGGTCCCTGCATTTCACCCTGATTTCAAAAGAAGCTGTGTCCACATACCAGGGTGAAAATACAACCAAAGGCTTGGTCATGCTATAGATAGTAAAACTCATTTTTTTGTATTCTCGTGTGTCTGATTTTTGGTTGTGTGTTTTGGTTTGTGTGTTTTTTTGTTTGGTTTTTTTTTCTCCTTTCACTGTCTGTGTTTATAAAGTTAATCTCACTCAAGCAAGGAAACTTAATTATAATACTTCAGTTAATTATGAGACTTGCTTAGTGCAACTGCTGGAAAGTGTTTTTTCAAGACTGAATGAATTGTGATGGCATTAAAGTACAGTTCCATTTGAAATACTGTAATGGTTAGATTCACGTTTGCCTTTGCCTTGTCAACTGTAGAATATAAATAATAATTTGATGCCCCTCCTATCCGTTTTTGTTGTTGTTACTCAGAGTGATGCATTACAGCTGTGCAATAAGATAAGCAGTGCCATTGATAGAGTTGATCACATGTTCACATCTGAGTTTGATGCTGAAGTTGATGAATCTGAATCTGCCACTTTGCAGCAATACTACCGGGAAGCCATGATTCAGGGTTATAATTTTGGGTTTGAGGTAAGGAAACAAAAAATATTAATGACACATTTGTTTTGTAGCTTTGGTAAGAACCAATTGAGATTTCTGATTTTGTTTTAGTGCAAATGAGGTAACTGTGTGGAAATAAGAAGAATTCTAGCAGAACATCATAAAAATATGTGTTGCAGCAGAAGTCTTATATGAAAATGATTGAAATAGAACAGATCACAGATAGATCTATTAAATTCAGACTCCAGTTAGCAATGCCTGGAACTCTAAAAAGCTGTAAGAACTTGATGAATTCAGATGCAGTCTTGTAGGCTCTGCTACTTGGCAGCATTTTAAATGCAATCAGAAATATTCTTTGATACTGAATGTCGTGGTGTAACTTGGCTTCTCACAGTTTTTCAGCCTAGAATAGCATAATACTGTAACATGAGCCATTCTTTCAGAGTTTATGGTGATTCTTTGAAGCAATTAATACAGCTTTTGAGTGCGTTCCTTAGAGTGCTGATGAGGAAATGTCATGTTCAGATGCTTTTAGGATACTGTCTCACTATTTGATTCCTGTGAACTTCGTATTTTAAGATTGTATCGTACCCTAACGTATTTCTACAGATAGTCTTCTTAAAAACAGCTGTTATTTCTGTTTAGTTTTTTAAATGTATGTATATAACTCCTTTATTCCCTAATGTTAGCTGCAATATATCTAAAAATAAACGCTATTTTGCACTTCAATCTCTGATTACAGAACTAAGCATTTATGTAGGATGTTTCTTAAATGATGTGTACACTGTTATACATCAGCACATGCCTGTATACACACAAGAATGCAATATGGCTCAAGTGCTGCCTCTCACCAACAAATTTCGTATCATGTATTTTTTCTTTTTCTTTTCTATAAATATGCAACTGCTTGCATAAAATAATTTTGTCTGAGAATAGGATGTGTCTGTTACCATGCTGTAGAGTTTTGTTAGTCTGCAAATACTCCAATGAATATTGCAAATGGTATTTTTGTTCTTATTAATATGTGAAAAGTAATCTTTAGTTTCTTACAGTACCATAAAGAAGTTGTTCGTCTAATGTCTGGAGAATTCAGGCAGAAAATTGGAGACAAGTATATCAACTTTGCTAGAAAATGGATGAATTATGTGCTAACAAAATGTGAGAGTGGCCGAGGCACTAGACCCAGGTAACAGCCAGCTCATTACTGCCATAGTAGTTTATGTTTAAATAGCATACAGGGCTTTTCACACTGTGAATAATGCCTTATTGTTTAGAAGTAGTTCTTCTGAATTGTTGATGATTCTAACACTTAAATTTTGAAAGTAATTTGAATAGTAAATGCATAAAGCCAAATGAACACTCCAATTGCTTAGCAAAAAATTTTGTTGAACATTTTGCCTCATGTTAGCTGACAAAAAATGGGAAGAAAAAGTGGAGATTGTTTGACCCAGACAATTAAAAAACTGGGTAAGAGTCATTAGGTTGGAACAAAATTGCTATGTGATCAGGAGTCAATAGAGACTGCAGAATATGCAACAATCATTCTCTGGGTATTCTGCAGAGAAAGGAGTATTGTTTTGTGTCAGTTGTGGAAACAGTGTACATTTGGAAGTCCTGTAGAAGTCCTTCTATTAGTCCTTTTTGAAAGTATCTAAAATACAGCCTACAGATGAAAAAGACATTTAGACAATTTGACTGTTTGGACCATGCTTTTAGATATGTAGTTTAACTTTCAGGTTGCCCTGTATGAGGTCAGGAATTGGACTGTGATGATCCTTGTGGGTCCCTTCCAACTCAGGATATCCTATGAGTCTACTTGCATTTTGTAGGTTGCAGCTGTGAATTCTAGTAGGTCTGAAAGGAGGCAGTGAGAGGAGAGCAGGTGGCTGAAGACACAACTCGCTCTAGTCAAGTTACTTGTTTGTTTTACTTGACCAGTCTAGACACTGAAACCAGTGATGCCCAGTTGCTGCTGGTCATGAAATCATTAGTACACTTTCAGTCTAATTTCAGAAAGGAGAATGTAGGCAGGGTACACAGCGGTTGGGCTTGTTGCCAGCATATTATGAATGCATTGATGATACTGTTCCTGAAGATACAGGAGTTAAGATATATGGCGTGGCCTGCTCACTTTATTTGGCAGTGTCCTTGCTAAAATCAGACTTTGTCCAAATATAACTGGGCAAATGTTAATACAAGCTAAATATGTTATCTCTTATATATGAATCTGTTTTCTTACAAAGATTTGATCATGTTTTACAGAAGAAAAATAAGTAGCTGCCATTTGCTGTTCTTGGATCTTGTTGAAACTTTTATGATGGCTTCAGCTGAAGAGCAATTAATTTTCGGTCTTTTCTTTTTCTTTGAGATAGGTGGGCAACTCAAGGTTTTGATTTTCTTCAAGCTATTGAGCCAGCATTTATTTCAGCTCTCCCAGAAGATGACTTCTTGGTATGGAATAAGTTATTCTGCTTGTTATTTCTGAATACATGTGAAGCTGTCAGTATGTTATCAGGGATATTTTTTATACAGCTGTGTCTGAATACAGATACTGTTCTGAAGAAATTGCTGTTGTATGTAATTGTTCTGAAGAAATTGCTGTTGTATGTAACTAATGATGTTGATATCTCTTCAGTTTGTAAGATTCTGAACAGAGTATGCTTGTGACCATTGGCATTAACGTTTTCAGATTGCTGACAAGTTGCTGGTACTGTCTCTCAGGAAATTTGACAGCACCTTTTCTGTTACAATTTCTAGTTGTCATAATAAATTTCTGAATATAAGCTTCTGAGGCTTAGCTAGCACCCAGAGTTTGTTTATGGGTATGAATACAACATCACAATAGTTTAAAGGTATTTGTTCAAATTATGCCAACTGGAAACTGACTTCAGAACATCTTTCTTCTGTTTTTACTTTGTCAAAAATAGTAGACTAAAACTGTCTTTTTTATGTGCTCTGCCTTCCCTGTTTTCCTGTGGAAATATAATTCTGAGAATTTATTTCTCTGATCTTGGTACAGTACTACAGAGAAGTAAAAGCACAGTTGCCACAAAATAGCAGAATGTGAGTGTCAGCACCTCTGATTTTTATTAATTTCAAGATGTGTTATGAAATTCTTTGATTAATCTGGCTCCTGTATAACATAGGTCACAGCATTTCACCTAGAAATGCATATGTCAGTCGTAATCTCTTATTTAAATAATACCTGATGCTATAGAAAAAGGACAGTCTAGATCTAAAGCTGATATTCTAGCTCAGTCTGGGTTGATAAGATGTGGCAATCACAGGCTAAACACATTTTTTTTTTTTTTTTTTTAATTTTTTTGGTTAATCTAGCTTCAAGTTCCTGGTCTTCATTAAGTTTCTGAAAGTGTGGAAGAAATTTTGACTAGTGGGAATGACTGCTATATAGAAGTGGCTTTCATAGCAACTTTACCTAAGAACATAGTTTTAATTCTTTATTGTGAAGACATATTTTATCCCTGGTGATCTGACAAGTAAATTGAACCAGAGGAAGATTTAATAACTTGTCCAGGTTTACATACACAGTGAATAGTACACCCAGTAATTAGGCTGGGATTGCCTGAGCCCCAGTTCAGTGGTTTTAACTATTAAACAGCCTTTTGTGAAAGTTTTGCTAACTTCATGGGAAGTTAAGGAAAGTGGATTTCTTTTAATAGGCTGTGCTTCATCACTGTTTTACAGAATTTAGTCTTGTGATTCAGACTGTCATACTCTCACCATTTTCTTAAGGTGTTTCTTCTTGGAGTGGGGAGGCGGAGGGCAGAGGAGGTTATTGCAGCTTTGTCCTAATGTGGATCCAATATTTTAATATAATTGGTAGAATGTGAGGGCGCTTACTTGGCAGATGATATACTTACCCAGTGTAATTTTATTACTGTGAGTTTTACCATGGGACTATGGGGGTGTTGATCAACAGCCGACTGAATTTGAGTCAGCAGTGTGCTCAGGTGGCCAAGAAAGCCAATGGCATCCTGTCTTGTATCAGAAACAGTGTGGCCAAGCAGGAGTAGGGAAGTGATTGTGCCCCTGCACTGAGCACTGATGAGGCCACACCTCAAGTTCTGTGTTCAGTTTTGGGCCCCTCACTACAAGAAGGACATTGAGGTGCCAGAGTGTGCCCAGAGGAGGGCAACGAAGCTGGCGAAGGGTCTGGAGCACAAGTGTTATGAGGAGTGGCTGAGGGAACTGGGATTGTTTAGCCTGGAGAAAAGGAGCCTTGGAACAGGCTGCCCAGGGAAGTGGTGGAGTCACCATCCCTGGAGGTATTTAAAAGATGGGTAGATGTGGTGCTTAGGGACATGGTTTAGTGGTGGACTCGGCAGTGTTAGATTTGGGGTTGGACTTAATGATCTTAAAGGTGTTTTCCAACCTAAATGATTCTATGATTCTGTCAACTTTCTTGTAACGGAAAACATCACAACTTTTTCTGTTTCTTTTTTCTAGAGCTTACAAGCTCTGATGAATGAGTGCATTGGCCATGTTATTGGAAAACCTCACAGTCCTGTTACAGGTTTGTACCTTGGTAAGGCAGAAGTTGCTGGCATTTATTCTGGAGCTTTGCTGCTATTATTATAGAATTTTGATTGTGAAGTAATTTTAAAATGCTAGAAATACCAATAAAAGTATTTTCAAGCTTTTAATTGTTGTTGATGTGAAACCATTATTGCCTGACAAAGTGTAAATACATGGTAGTTTTACTCAAGAAACTTAAAAGCTTTACAGATGCTTTCCTCTGATTTTGTCCTTGAATCTTTGTGAAGTCTTGCAGATCTTCTGGAAGAGGAATGTGATTTTTTTTAAAGGTTGTGTAAAGAAATTACTGTAACTTTAAGGAGGCAGTTACATCTCCCTCTCCCAAAATTTAGTTGTGACACTGCACATATTTACGCTTCTGATGGCCTTCAATTAAGTGTTGAGGTACATAGGTACAGGTACACCTGGGGGACTGATGACAGGGCTGTGGGAAATAGTTTTCCAATATCACAAGATCTGTCATAGTGTAAAAAATGTCTTTGGCATTAGAGTGAAATCAACATATTTCATTGTTTATCTTGAGAAAGGGATGTTTCCTCAGCTGTGTTTCCCTTTTACTTACCACTTTCTCAGCACTGTTTCTTTCTTCCTCCTTCCAAGTCCATTGACTAATTAACTTTCAAAATACCACCTCATCTTCTTTTCTTTCTTTGGATGTCCACTTTGAAGGGAAGGTAATTTGTCTCAGACAAGATGAGGTTTTACAGTATTTCTGGAAAGTTTCAGTTTTGATATAATTTTGATGAGAAACACTTAGAGGTGAGACACCTTTCACAATGAAATTCAGTCCAATCCTTTTGGAAAGACACATAGTCTAAAATAACTTTTAGCCAAATGCTGCACTGTGGTGTAAAACCTGTGTGTTCACTTTTGATGCTGTTTTTCAGAGGAAGACCCGTTTTGGGTAAATCACTATCATGATGATCCTGAAGTACTGAAACTCTTATAAATGCTATTGCAGACACAGCAGATCACACAAACTAAATTGGTTGACATCTCAGAGGCATGGGGAAGGGGTGACACAGATGGCATAGACTTGAACAGCAGGCTGAAACTTTGATGAATGTGAAATAAACATAACTAAACATAAGCTATCCTGGCTGCAGATAATGCAGATATCCCTTCCTGTCTTATGATCAGGAGAAAAATAAGAATTGCTAGTTCCATTTGTATACCGTGTTGAGGGACATAAACCCATTGTGATCTTTACCCCATTTCCCAAAGCTGAGGATCCAGTTCCATTCATGCCGCTGCCTGTAGGCACATAGCTGGGTGTCTCCTGGTGTTTTATCCTGTCTTTTTTGCTCTGTGAAACAGCTTGTGGCCACCCAAGTGGGTTAGGTTCTGAATTCTGGGGCTTCTGCTAGTGTCCTTGTGAATTATAAGAGGACAACCAACACCTGTCCCTGGCATCTTTTACTTGTCCTGGTAGCGCAAACAAGGCAGAAACTCAGCTCGCTGTGACTAACCTAGCCGGGCAGAAAATACTGACTCGTTTTGTGATGGGCTGTCAGCTATCTTGAGATTTTTCTGGCTCATTAAGGAGGGGTTGACGGAAGGGGAAGGCACTGCAGACAACTCTTATGGGTGCTGAATGAGCTAGGCATGAGGGCAGTGATGGCTCACACAGGTTTGACCCTGTCCCTTCGTACCACTTTCTTGGGCCAGACTGTCATGGCTGGCATTATTAGTGTGGTTAAAGCTGTCGTATGTGGGTGTTCTTCCCAGCTCATTTTACTTTCTGTTATTGTCTGAGAAAGCTAATTTTGATGCAAAAAGAACATAACAACACTGTTTGTGTTTTGATGATTATTTGGTTTGTCAATATTTATTTTGCAATAAGACAACAAATCATCTTTAATCGGTGAAGTTGAAATAATGAAGATATAGTTTTAGTGAAGTAAGTACACGTCTTCTAATTGCTAGTTTTTAATTCTCTGGAGAATTTTCATTATTTTATAGATGAGTTATGTGATACAATAAAATAAATAATAATAATGGATTTATTTAAAATTAGAATATTTTTTCTTAAAGGATAAGAAAATACATGCCAGTTCAACTTAACTCTGTAAAATAGGAATTTGTTTTAATTTTTTGTCTTGAAATAGCCTTAACAGAGTTTTCCTGACATCTGAGTAAATGTGCTACCCTTTTTATGTTTGCAGCTATTCATCGAAACAGTCCCCGTCCTGTAAAAGTACCTCGGTGCCATAGTGATCCGCCAAATCCTCATCTTATCATCCCCACTCCTGAAGGCTTCAGGTATTTAGCATTAGTACAGAGTTCTAAACAGGTTTATCCTTTCTTGGCTATGCTGACTGCCAGTAAGTGGGACGCCTCTTTTTTCCTGTTGAGGGCAAAGCAGGTAAAAAAATCTACCGTGTTAATGATCTGAATTTTATTGATGGGCTTTTAATGACAATATAGTTTTTCCCCTCCCATTTATTTTACAGTTTTTATTGGTGCATGTGTTCTCACTTTGAAGTCCTTCTTATCCCCTTTTTCTTTCCCGAAAACAATGTTTCAATGTGACAAGCTTTAATTCAGTGAAAACTGCTCATTAACAAGACTTTTCTTTCCCTCCCCACTTTCAATGTCTGCATACATGCCCCTGACAGTGCTTTCTGTAGTTTAGCCATAGATAAGACTTCAAAGTGTAGCATTCTGGAATATGGTGGCATTTCTGCATCATTGCCAACTTGCTGTGAAGAAGCTTAAAGCAATAGATGGTTTTGTTTTCCTTTGAAAGAGTTGACATAAGAATTAATGCAAAAATAGTTTTTAAAAATTTCAAAATAAACTTTGCCATCCATATTTTTACACAAACAGAGGGCCTTATTTTTCAAGATCAGCACAGTGTCAGACTCTATAATTGACATTTTTTTCAAAAGTTGCTTAGCTTTTGGCAGAAACTAGTACTGCTCTAAAGATCTGGAGATTTTTATTTTGAAGATTATTATTGTATGTATTGACAGCCCCTAAAGCTTCTGAGACTCAGAATTATTCCACATAAAAGTCTTTATGTACTTGAAGAACTTTTAAAATCAGGCCTCATTATGTACACTTCAGAGTTTTATTTTCAAAATCTACTTTCAACTCCATACTTTTTTAAAAACTTTTTTTTTTTAAACTGTTTGCTGAAGTTTTTCTTCTTGCCACAGCACGCGAAGTGTCCCTTGTGACGTACGGAACCATTGCAGCCTTGCTGTCAGTCGCCCCGCTCCCGTCGGTAGCGACTCACCCCAACCCAAACCTGTCAGCAGTGCAAATGATTCCAGGTAGCTGTACTCCATGACGTAGCAGCCTCATTCTACTTACATCACCCATTTAACTGTTGCCATATACTGGCATCCTAGTAGATCATTTGCACTGTGCTTTTTCGTCCCATCATGTCTTACACTGGCTCCTTCATTCACGTTTGACTTGAGCAAAATCTTATGTCTTAGAAATAGATTATAAGACTGCTTTCAGATTTAAAATCTCTGAACATTTTCTGGTGGTTAAAGCATGCAGTTCTGACATAGATTACAAATTTGCTCAGTAAAAATGTCCATGAAATTAACATATGCCAGTCAGTTCATCCATATAACTTTACTAAATAATTAGTAAAATAACTAACATTTTGTGCTAAGATGACTGTAACATGGAAATAAGCCCAAGGGTTGTTTTTTTTGTTTTTTTTTTTATGTTGGCTAACAGTTTTGGTATTGCTCTTGTCTGACATAGATATTTTTAAATACTATACAGTGGGAAACACAGAATTAAACAACTAAGATTTTTATTTCTTACTACACCTTTGGCTTCTTAGGGTCGTGCAGAATAAACTTAATATGAAATAAACAATTCCTGTATGAGGATATGTAACAGAGACCACTCCTGTATTGTCTGTTTGCAGAGGTCATGAGTGCATTTTTTGGCAGACCTGTCTTTGTTGCTTTTTGGCCTCTGGTTTTTGGCTGTTGTATTTCAGACTGTTGGTGTTCCTTCTTCCAGTATCACAGTCAGACCACTGACGTGTCTCCCAAGACTGTATCAGACAGCTGTAGAGAAAAGAAAGAACAGATAGTGAAGGAACAACAGATGGATGGTTACCAAAGTGAACTTAGATATAACTTGATTATGAATTACTTATTTTTAATAAATAATTTTCAGTTGTTAGCGAGCAAACCATCATGGTTTCTAGATTTGTTACCAGATGCACAGCAAAAGCATGTGTTAAGGTGTGAGAGAAGTTGTCACTTTTTATATAAAAATCTTTCCCGCAAATCTTTTCAGTTTATTTTTATGATAAGACGTGACTTGCACGGTACGGTAGCCTCTAGATGTACTGCTTGTGAGTCTGGGCCCTCTTTTTTTTTTTAATGAAAATACATCTTGGATTTTTTGTCATTGAAACTACATATATTTATTATATGTCCTTCATGCTTCAGTTTTAAGCCCCCTGTTGAAAAAGGCAGAGTAGACAGTAGTCTGCAGTACCTGAAAAACCCTTTTCAAGTAAGTAACATTCTAGAGAATTTTCAGTGAGAGTTTCTGATAATTTTATAAGCTGACAGGGTGATGGTTAATTAGTATTTATGATTTTGAAAATGCAGAACTTGTTTATTTGATAATTAGTCTCTACACAACACATGAAGGGGATTTTTTTCTAGAATATATACAGCACTTTGAGCCAGGGCATGTCTTTGAAGTTAGTTAATTTTTCACGAGGGAAACAGGAGACTAGTTTTTAATACTTTTAGGCTGGGTTTAGATTTTATTCCACTCAGTGCAACTCTCAGGTTTATAATTTGACACACTTGAATACAGTGGTATATTCTTTTAATGTTTTCTGCATGTGTGTCCTACACGAATATTGATGGAGGTGTGAAGGTTGGCATTCTGACAGTTTCTTCTAGTTCACAAAGATAGTCATTAGGAAGAAAAGAAATTAGAATTCTACTTCTTAGTTACAATCAAATGGATAATACTTTAGTGGATTGTAATATGAAAGTTGATGTGAATGCAGCATTTTAGTGTAGTTGCCTACACTAAAATGTAGTTGCCTAGACCTGTTTTTCAAAGACTTGTATTTTTATTAGAGCTCTCAGATTTTACTTTTCTGATGGCTGTTGATAAAATATCCCATGGTTTGGTTTTTTTATGCTTGGATTTTTAAGTAGCATTGTTTAACCCCTGTATTACCTAAGAAGAATTTGAAGAAGAAAATTACTAAAGCAGAAAGAGACTTTTGGAGGCTGTTGGGTTTTTGTATGGGTTTTGTTTATTGAGGAAACCAAAATATTACAACATAATGTATTTATAACAAATTTCTGGTTTTAATATAGTTAAAAGAAGCTTGCAGTCTTTAACACATTGCAGTCTTAATTATGGATTTAATTTATTTGTGCTCCAAAACACAAATGGAATCTGTTGAATCAAGAAAGTGTTTTTTGGTTTTGTGGGCAAGAAGTGTGGGGTCCAGCTGCTGGAATAGCACGCTAACAGAAACTCTGTACACTTTGCAGAAACTCTTTAGACATTTATGACGTGATTGTAGGCATTAAATATCCATAAAAAAGTTCAATGCAGGAGCTTGATAAATCAATTGTACTACGCAGTGCTTAGTGCAGAAATGCCACCATAGTTCTATTGAAGTTTTTCTTAAAAAAACAAAACAAAAACCCTGAACCCCAACAGTTTAACATAACTAGAAAGTAAAATCCAAAGCAGTGATACCTGATTGTTTACACTGAACTTTGATGGTTATACATTTACACTATGTTCATACTAATGATCTTTATAAATGTTTAATTTCTGAGCTAGCTGGGGTTATTATTCATCATTTTATATTTATCCAGGACTAGAGCAGAAATTTAGGAAGTTGTCTTCTCTTTTACTCTTTTACTCTATTTCTTTGCCTAATAACATGCACACAATCTGGAAACAAACAATAAAATATCTATGTGGCTAAGATGGGTCTGAAATGGATTTTAGGCACCTGCATTCAAAACTGTGATACTTGAGGTCCTCTCTTCACCTACTGCCTCATTTTAGAGGTGGTTTAGCTTTGCTGGTTTTTAAGCTCTCTGTGCATCTAGCATTGTTGTTCTGTATGTGCTGAGAATAACCTCAGCCTTCTTGCTGATTAAAACCTCAACTTCCTGAAGAGTAGTTCAGTTTCAGTTCTTCCTCAAACTTAAAAGATCTAGTTGGCCGTAGTAGGGAGTGCAAAGCAAATATTGTATTGAGAACATTTGTATGGGAATAGGATGTCTTGGGTTTTGGCTTCTGTTCTCAAGATTTTGAAGATTGTGTCTTTTTTAAGATTGTGTCTTTTTTTTTTTCTGTAATTATTAGGTAATAATTGGATACAATTCGGAAGCAATTTTAGGGCTGTAGGGAAGTCCTCTCATAGGTGTGTGTGCTTTGTGATGACAGGTATCTCTCATCTTTTTGTAGTTGTTAGTTTTCAGTGAAGGATTTCACAATATTCCTCGCTTTCCAGTAATATTTAGCTCATACCTCTAAAGCATTATGTTAAAGGAGGCATCAGTCACAGCTCTCCACACCATGCTTTAAAATTGAAAGGGAAGCTTGTCCAAAAGGGAGTTATTGTAGGAAGACTTTAATGAAGAATTTATGACTCTAGACCATGAGTGGATTGATTGGTGTCTTGGGCTGGAGAAAGGTGCCTGAAGAATTAAGGCTTTAAGACTCATTTCTGTCATTATTGTTTCCCTTTCTGTTCAGCATGCTTATTCATCTGAGTCTTATCCTGAGGTATCTATCTAATTGTACTCTGTTCTGTCTGGAGGAGCTAGGGACTCCAAGCAGTCAAGCTGCTGTCATTTAACATTGTCCTTCCTGTCAGCTGGCTTGTGGCTCTTCCCACTAGTTTTGACTTCATGACTACGGGCTAGGACTGTATTTGCAGCGCACCAGGAGCGTATGAATTCAGTTACCACCCTTCATCTGATAATGAGGCTCATGTTATCACCCAACTGAATCACTTCTGATTGTATATCCAGTCCTGGCACCAGCTGTATCCTGCAGCAGCTGTTTTAGTTGTATGTTACAAGTTAAAATGGATTCTGTTGTTAGGGTCAAGTAAGTTTCAAGTAGTTTATGCTTTTGAAGCTTAGGGTTTTTTCATACAGTGGCATAACTAAAATTATATAAGAAGCTTTAATTTGGGGAAAAAATAGCATAGAAAGGGCTTGCCATTTACTTCTCAGCATCAGTTTTTCTTTCATGTTACTTTCATGGTTTGTGTCCTAGGCTTCAGAGGTTCTTTCTCTTTAAAACTGCAGTTAAATTGTCACTAATTGTTATTTAGTGTAATGCTGAGTTAATTAGTACAATGGCTCTTTTTAACAGGGGTTCCAGTGTCCCTGAAAATGATCGACTGGCTTCAATAGCAGCGGAGTTGCAGTTCAGATCCCTTAGTCGTCACTCCAGTCCCACTGAAGAGCGAGAAGGTGATTGTCACAGTAACAGATTGTGACCTGCATGTGCAGATGATTTATGCCATTAACATATTTCTCTCTGTTCCCAGTTCTTACTCTTTACATTTTTTTTTCACCTTTTCCCATCCAGAAATCTTAGATTTTTAACTTTTAGGCTTATATGGTCAGAGTGAGTTCTTCTATTTTCAGACATAACCACTATTTTCTTGCCTTTCATATTGATTCTGAATTGTACCTGAAGGAATTTCCTGGGGTTTTACTAAGTTACAGTGTTCAAAATGAAATGAGTAACATGATTACTGAATTATATACCCCATTCTATAGTACATTTCTTAATGAAGTATGAACTGGACCCATCAGGACAGTGAAGTTTTCTATCTAGTTCTTTAACTACCACTGCAGTATTCATCTTACAAATGCTGCTATTTTAATCCTGGAAAAAGGGACAGGGTGTGTAACTTGATGTCCTGATCAGGATTCCCCCTTCAGGTTTCCCTAGACCACGTATGTGTGGTATATATTACAACAAATACCTTGAAACATTGATTGTTAAGATAGCATGTTCTGTGCAAATTAAAATGAAGTACAAAATCCCAAGCAAAGTAGAGTTGATACTGTGGTCACCCTGCAAAATGAAGTCTATTTCTAAGAAAGAAGTGACTTAAAAATTTATACTAAGAGATGTGGGGGATTTTTTTGGTTTATCTTTTAAGCAGATATTGTCTGTCTCATGCTTGTGTCCTTTTTCATGTATCCGTATGAATGGGAGACTAGCTTAGGTTGGAATGACTACAGGTATTTTTCTAGGGAACTGTAGAAGATTGTTTTCCTACAGATTTCCTACATACTTCATTCCAGGTGCCCTGACTTGAAGGACTTCCCTCAATTGTGGAAGGAGATCTCTGTTCCTGTATAAATTAAATCCTATTTCAGAATAGCTTTTATAAATTGTTTTCTAGAAATAAGTCAGGAGCAGACATTACTATATGGCTGCCTCATACGCTTGTAGGGCTTATTAGTCCTGGTATGTAAGATCTCAGCTTCTGCTGAATGTGATGACATAATCCTTAATATGAGATAAAGCCACTTTTATGCTCACAGTATTGTTTCTCTAGAACCATCGTATCCAAAAGGAGATTCAAGTGGCTCGTCCCGGCGGAGTTGGGAGCTCAGAACTTTAATCAACCAGACCAAAGGTAAGTGCTTAGAAGTCACTATAATGTAATGTCTGTTAAACTAGTGCTGTATTAAAAGGTTGAATCTCAATCCTGGTTGTGAAGAGGTTTTCAGCTTTGTACGTAGGAAGGGGAAAAAACAAAATCCTGAGTGCAGATAGAAGATACTGCTAACAAAATCACAAGGTGTACTCTCTGAGGTAGGAGTAATTAAACTTCATAAAAGTTAAATCTTTGCAGTTTCTGAAAGGTACTAGCAGTGTTCTACAAAATGTGGACATTTATTACTATAGGAATTACAGAAGTTTGCTGTCCCTGTTCAGTGCCCAGTTATGGATAGCACACGAAGCACTTCCTCACTTCCTAAGATCTCTCCCCAGCATGGGATTTTCTTATTTTGGGTGTCTAATGGTGTGTGATCCTACACTGGTTCCCGAATTCAGGGCTATATGGGGCTCTTTCCTCTCTGTCCTGCTGCTTATTTTCATGAAACTTAAAGTAACTTGATTACTTCTGAGGTTCCTGTACTGTACAGATAAATACACACGGCTTGCTTGCATATATTCTGGCACAGTGGAACCTCATCAAACATTAGAAAAAATCTTCTGTCACCTAACAACAAACCCCTTGTGTTTTTGTAGAGCAAACCCTTACCTATCCTTTTTTCCTTAGTGCTCTTAATGACCCTCACATATTTCCACTATCTCTTGGTGGTTAGTGACAGGCCAAATGCAAACAAGTGTGTTGCATTTCATACATTTAATTTCCTTGAATCAAGTAAAAGATTATTAGAAAAGTACCAGTATTCTCTGTTTACTTTTGTTTCTTTTGTGATTCATAACAAATAGTTTCATATGTGATTGCTGAAATGTTTTATTCTTTGCCTACGTCTTAAATTAGACTCACAAAATAGTCTGATACATGATATCAGAAGATAACAAAATATAAACACAATGAATATTTCTCAATCAAGGAAATTGTTCATAACTCTTTTTAGACACTGCTTCCAAGCAAGCACCGATTGAAGCTGTTCAAAAGTCTGTTCAGTTGTTTGAAGAAAGGAGATACAGAGAGATGAGGAGGAAGAACATCATTGGCCAAGTTTGTGACACACCAAAGTCTTATGATAATGTCATGCACGTAGGTTTGAGAAAAGTGACTTTCAAGTGGCAGAGAGGAAATAAAATTGGTACGTTCATTATACCTTCACTTATCAGGCTAAAATACCAAGTTTAGTATTTTTGAAGGAAATCTAAGACTGTCTTTTGAAATCCTGGGTCTCCATGTAGGTAATAGCAGTTTTATTGAAATCAGAATGTTACAACACAAAATACTGTTGCAGCTAGGATTTCCTTTATGTAGAACTTCAGTGAAGTTTTCACTGGTCAAATAACAAGAAACAAAGGAGGAGGAGGATTTGGTTAAGAAAAGCACCTAGATATGATCCTGTAATTCCTGCATGTGTTTAACCCTGTAAAATGTTTGATGAGTTCTGATTTTGGAAGAACTAAAAATATGAATGGAAATGAGCTCAAACTTTGGGATTTGTTTAATACACCAGTACTGTTGTCATTTCCCCCATGTGATCATTGTTTCCTCTCTGGTTTGGGATTTGTGGGGAAAAATAGTCATATTCTTGAAAAGTTTTCTTTCAGGGGAGCCTGTTAATGTATTTTTTTTTACTTTTAATTAGCTTGAATTCAGGACTATGAGTGTAGTATTAGGTGTTACAGGTTAAAAGCTACTTGAGATTTTAAATTAAAAGAAAAGTAAATAGCCTTGGCAAGCTCAGTTTCCAGTGATGTTTTCTTACTGCAATCGATGTACACGTTGCTTATTGAATGTAGTGTAATTAATTTTTCTTATTTTATTTCTGCAGGTGAGGGCCAGTATGGGAAGGTCTATACCTGTATCAGTGTTGACACTGGAGAGCTGATGGCTATGAAGGAAGTAAGTACTCTGTATACAAGAATCTCTGCTGTCTTTGTTGTTTTTTCCAAACTAAATGTGCATGACTTAGCAGACATGAAGGATTTCTTAACACTGTTGTTAGCTAATTGGGAAAGGATGGGAAGATAAATTGTTTCTTCAGGTAGCCACATCTGTTACTATCACTTGTTCCTCCTTAAGTTCCTTAAGCTTTTTATTTTCAGTTTACAGCTTTCAATTTAAATGTATGTAAAATGGATGATGCTTTTTTACTAATCTCATAGGAATGTTTTGAACTTAATGAATATTAATATGTGTGAACTTCCATTAAGAGATCCTAAATTATTTTAGGAAGAGTTTTCTGATTAGTGCAGGCTGTACATAAACTTGTAATTTACTTTGACGTATTTAATCTCACATTTTATTCCTTTTTTCTTCATTCCTTAGATAAAGAGATAGGAAGTGTCACCTCCAAAGTTTTTTCAGCTTCTGTAGTTTAATTGAGCTAGGCTGAGTCACAAAACTGTTGACTAACCTGGTGGGTACAGAAAATTGAATTTTCAGGGTAGAAGTAGGTAAAGCTGTGTAGGCGTAGAGATCTGTTTTCCATCACAGCACCTTGTTTTTTACAATATTTGTATTGTTTAGTTTTATTGCATTTCTACATCTTCAGACAACAGCGAGCATCAACTGTTCACAGCAGTTACCATGCCAGCCAGTTCATGCTAAAGCAGTTACGTTCTGTGAGCCAGTTCTTCCACACACACAATACGTATGTGATCTCAAAGGTGTGGAAAAGCAAGACTGGGCTGGTGCTTAACTACCTGTACCATATTCATTCACTGACTAACTAATGCCAACACTTGAAATGTTGTTGTTGTGGGGGTTTTTTTTTCCTCCCCTGATGAAATTCCCGCCCCATGAGTAGCAAACTTGTTTCTGAAATTCTAAGTTGCTTTCTAGATGCAGGTGCTTTTTACAGATTAGCACGTGTGTGCTCCTTGGCAGAAGTTCAGATAAGTTAAACGGACCTTGTGTGACCGACACTTCACTAATAAGCTAAATATACAGTATGCTGCCTTTTCCTGTAGAATCTTTAACTTCCAGAATAATTTCACCAAGAAACATTCACCAGTCTCCCCGCTGTGGGCCTTGGTACAAACTGTTTGTAACTTCCAATTAAAAAGCTGTTCTGGATTTCCTTAAGAGTACCTTGGGATAATAATTATTTATTTATTTATTTTTAAACTGGTTAAAAACATCGCGTTCCCCCTACTCCTCCCTTCAGACTTCAGTGTCTTAACCACAGTGTCCTTAAAATCGCTACAAATTATAATGGACAAGCTTTACTACAAATACATAGTATTGCAACTGTGAAGTGTTAGGAAATAAGTAAAATACTTGAATGTCATTTGTCACCTTTTTGTAATCTCTACATATTTAATTTTACCACTCTTTGAGTACAAAGTGTATCCTGGAATTGTTATACAGAACAAAACAATCATAACATCCTAGCAACCAAAGGTAAAATATGATCATTTATTTCTCTAGCGGTTGTCGTGTACTCCATTAATGACTTTTCTGCTTTCTACCATTATGGTAAAAGTAGCATCTTGCATAACTTGCTATGCATTTTGTTTATCTTTGTGTGAACAGAAGCTTTAAATCAGTTTTTTGGAAGACTGGATAATTCTCTCCTCCATGAAAAATTCGTAATTGTAGGGGAACTAACGTAAACATTTTTCTTTCATCAAAACCTTTATGATTGTATTTGTTCCATTCCACACCTTTTCCTTGCAACTGCCTCATTCTCAATGAAGAAATCCCTCAAAGAAATCCTTTAGAGTCTCCTTTGATGTACCTGACAACTAGTCTTTCTTGAATGATAGCTTTCACTGATACAGCTTTCAGATTCTCTTGTACTGTGTTTATCTACCACATTTAAGCTAGAAGGCAAGCTTGGAAGAGATATATATGTGCGCACATGTGCCTATTTATACATTTAAGTTACAGCATTTTGCTCTTCTAAAGTTTATAATTCATCATATTTGTATGTCATTTTCCAAAAACAGTTTGGTGTTCCTTTTTGTTTAGGTTTGGGGATAGAGGGCTGCTATTCTGGGGCTCTTTGTGTGATGATGATGTTTAAAACAGAAAAAAAAACCCCAAACAGGCTTTTTAGCAGTTTTCTTGGTTTGTGTTTGGATTTAGGTTGGGTTATTTGTTTTTTTTGTTTTGGTTGGTTGGTTTTTGAAATAATGGCAAAATAATGAAAAATCTTTCTTGCAGATACGATTTCAACCTAATGATCACAAAACCATCAAAGAAACAGCTGATGAACTGAAGATTTTTGAAGGCATCAAACACCCTAATCTTGTTCGTTATTTTGGTGTGGAGCTCCATAGGGTAAGAAAATGTAAATTATTTTTTATAAGGCAGTGAAAAATTTTTAAGAAGCTTTCGATCATTGGAGGATTTTCTTGACAACATTTAGGTTAATTGTCTGGATATCTCTGTGAATTGCAGTGTGTCTTTTTTCCTCTGAATGTTGAGGTCTCAGAAACATAGTTTGGAGAAATTTTTTGGGACTGGTACATAAACAGAGAAGGTTCGCAGTAAGTGAATAGAGACAGTGGTGCTGGATCTATTCTGTGCTGCTACTCTGTTCAAGTGCTCTAAAAGCAAGCTATATCATACATGATGTGGTAACTCTTGCATGTAAAGACTAGACAGCCTAAAACCCTTCACTGTTAGCAGCAAAGGTCGTACAAATACCTTGTTGATTCCTGGAAAAAATGTTGTGCTGACATTTAAACCTTGATGCCAAACAGGTGTCTTTAAGGAAGCAGATCTTTTGGAATTCAGCTAGCATCTCTTCAGAAGGGAAAATGAGTTTTCTTGCTTAAGCAGCAGAACTGATGAAACCTGATTTTCTTACAGAGTTGGATTCCAGAGTTGTGTGCCGAAATGCCCTACTTTTTATTACTTTCTGCTTCCCGTGTACCCTTCCCACCTTCCCCTGTGAGTCTCAGGTCCTTCCTGTATCTGCCCAGTAGGTGGGCAGGAAACAGGACGCCAGGTGTCTGGCTGGAAATCCGTGTGTGGTTTTGGTGTGCTCACTCTGAATAGGTTGATTTGCTGACCCATTACTGGTTTAGGAGGGGACAAAGGCTGCTTTCTGTCTGCATTTCTTTACTTGGGGACACAACTTTGGGTGTCTGTGCCACTGCATCATTGGTTTCTCAGGCTAGTTCTAAGAGCTTAGTGTCTTTGCCGTCTTTGTGTATTAATTAAGTCTGTCTGAAATTGGGTGTGTGTGGAGACAGAAAGGGAACAAGAACCTAACTTTTCCTTAAAGTGAGTTAGAGTTGGCATGCTTGTTCAGGCCACAGACAACAACAAAAAACTTGCCCTCCCCAAGCAATCAACATGTGATGTTGTAGGAACTGGGAGAGAGAGGGGGGAAAAAACCAAACCAAAACCAAACCCCGAAACCAGAAACAAAGCCCTTTTTTCTAAATATGCAAAGGATCTTTTTGTATTTGTGTAATATACCTACAAGATTTCCAAAGTGCTTTTTGGTTGATGCTGAAGTAACATATTTTATACCACCACATAGTGTCAGTTACATGCAAACGATGCAGATAGACATGTAGCAGAGATTTTCCATAGCTGTGCAATAGAATATATGAGGTAGAAGAATGCCTGAAATAATACAGTTCTGAAGAGGTGATTTATTAGATATTCCATGGTAAGAGATACTTCCATTAAAATGTTACATGGTACTTCCATTACTCTTTTTACAAACAATGAAGGATGGAAGGAAAACTTGCTCCTAATTCAGTGTTTAAAAAAATATTTTAAAAAAATTAAAACCATTCAAATCCGGTTTGGTTCCCACAACAGGAAGAAATGTACATCTTCATGGAGTACTGTGATGAGGGCACACTGGAGGAGGTATCAAAACTGGGCCTTCAGGAGCATGTCATTAGGCTCTACTCAAAGCAAATCACGATTGCTATCAATGTACTACATGAACATGGTATTGTTCATCGAGACATTAAAGGTAATGTTAACCAATAAAGGTAATGTTGTTGTTTCAGTGTTGTAGATGGGGTGGGGGGGTGGGGGGGATGGGGGCACGTATTTGCAGATTTAGCGCACATTTTCTATACAGCCATTAACTGTGTAAAGCCTTTCACTCATTTTCCAGTTTTCAATTGGCAAGTTATTGGCTGGTTACATGCTCTTTTTTTTAAGTGCAGAACATAAAAAAATGTTCACAGTTGGCATTGCAAACTCATAAATTCTGCCCATGATTTCTGCCCACAGTTTCTGTAGAGGTTGTTAAGATTGTTGGGAATTCATCCAAACTCAAATTTTGGTTGTCGTAGTTTTAGTATGAATATACTGAGTTATGTAATAGTGTTTTTCTTCTCATCTGTGAAAGAAACGGTGCTTTCTGGGCACTGACAAGCAACGTACAGTGCTAGGGTTGTTCCTCAGAACTTCTCCTGGTGATTCCCATTTTCCAGAAGAGTTTTAGGATTTCAGATGAATGGTTGATTAAGCATAGTAATAAATGCCTTGTTAAAAGAAGTTAAAGGGATATGGTAAAATTACTTATTATTGGGTTTTTTTGCCATACATTTATCTACTCATGCCTGGCTTTTGCTTTTGTAAGCATTTGCTTACAAAATGAGCAGACTTGGAACTACAGTCACTGAAGGGGGGTTGGTTTTGGCATTTGCTTAAGGCACCCAGTGTCAGTGCACATTTCACATTCATTTTTCTTTTCCTGCGCCTTCCAAGAACATCCTCCATGTCTAGTTATCTTGTTTTTGTTAGTCTGGTATATTTTGCTCACCTATGGCAGAAGGTTGATAGAAGGTAGGGGAAGCAATGCACACAATATGCCCTGTGAATGCTCATTTTATGACAAGGCAGTGCAACCCAACGATGCTGGGTTTCTATGTCCCTCTTGCTCACAGGGTTTTGAATCACCGCAGCAGTGTAGGAGGTTCCCAGTTGCTCTTGGTCCTTTGGCCTCGTGCTTCTCATTTGGGAAAAGAACTATCTACGATCCAGAGGCCTCCCGCCCAGGTAGGCCACTCTTTAGTCAGTTTTGGCTTTTTTTTTTTTCCCCAGAAAACACTTTCCCTCACTCCCATTCCCCAGCAATCTCGCCTTTTCTGGTTCTCCTTCCTGACCAAAGGTTTCTTTCCAGTTGTGGATTTCCCTCCGTGCTTTCCCCAGTGCCCTCCTTGCCTTTTACTTGATCGTTCCATATCCCGGTTCTGCTTAGCTGGATTACGCTCTCCTGGAAGCTTCTCGTGATCAAAATCCAAGGCTGGCTGACAGGGATTTCTTTTGTGCTGCTCTGTCATTGCTGATTTCTGGATATGTTTCCAAATAGGTCTTCCTCTCATCAGGGAAAAGCAGTGAAGTGAGAACTATTTAACAGAACTGCAGTGTGGTGTTATCTGAGGGCACTTCTGTTGCAACAGGTTCCTTATACCAAATGTTGGGGTGCTCCCTGAGAATAACAGCAGCTGTAAACAGAGGGTCACTGCAGACACATCTGTGTATAGACCTTCCTGAAACTTAATGACAGAATATGAAGACAGACTACAGAGGATATTTTTATCAGGGATGCCTGGTGTTACATTGGAAGTCTTGCTCTCGGTCTCCTTGTATGCTAACGTTGCATCCCCAAGTTTTCAGGCTAGCAGCAGTAAAGAAAACTCTGGTTTTACTTTTAGCTCTTAGGTAGCTAGGTACTCTTACTTTGTGATAGGGAAGAATGATAATACGTCATTCAGACTGTTAAAGCTGCTTTCCTATGGAAATCTCGCTGTCAGATCACACTAGATCTCTCATGGACAGTTTGCTAAACATCACTATGGATCTGTTTCTTTCAGCAGCAGATAACCAGTTCTTAGGGTAATTGATTGTACGTATCCCACAGCTGGTGTCAGCGAGTACCTTGTGCTCAAAAATTGAGTCTTTTGGTTGGTGATGTCCGCTTGCACCACCGTTCTCTTTCAGATGCTCTTCTGGCTTCCAGTTCTATGAGTGTAAAAGATGAAGCAAGACACAGCTGCCTTGAATCCTTTTTCAGCTGGTGGTAGTGCTGGCTGGTTGTTACACTTGGCTGCACTGGTTTGTATTGGTCTGCATCAGTGTGTAAAGTAGTTGGTGCCAGGATGTAGAAGGTGATTAAATCTTTGGGATAGTTTTTAAATCTGTTCTGGGTATTGGATTTTAACCCTATGGCTAAGCCCAGATTCCTCAGTTATAATTACATCACCTTTTGCAAGGAAGCTGTTCTGCTCAAGGATCAAAGAGTGATGGAATATTTAGTGCTTAGGGGAACCTCTGGACATCTCTGGTTGAGCCCTCTGTTCAAAACAGGGCCAACCTCGGTATTGGATCCAATGTCAAATTAGATCAGATTGCTCAGGACCTTTTTTAGTTGAGATATGAGTGTCGCTGGGGATGGAGATTCCATTTTTTTCTGGGCCCTGTCCCAATGACTGACCTGTCCTCATTGTGAAAAACGTCTTCCTGATACCTCCCTAGAATTTGCAAAGATTGCTGTTTGTGTCCGTTGCCCCACATCCTTTCACAGTGTGCCTTTGTGGAAAAAATCTGTTTCCATCTTCTTGCTATCCTCCCATTACACAGCTGAAAACAGCAATACACACTCCCCCAGTCTTCCCTTCTTGAAGCTAACACATCCATCTTGCAGCCCCTCCTTGTACATCATGTGCTCCAGTCCTCTGACCATCTTGATGCCCCTCTGCTGGGTTTGCTTCAGGGTGTCAATATCTGTCTTGTACTGGGAAGCCCAAAAACAAGACACAGCACTGCAAGTGGGGTCTCTCAAGTGCTGAATTGAGAGGAATTAATCACTGAGATCATGTCTGGTGCTTCCTCTATGGGAGAGAAGGGTATATATTCCTGAAGGGTGCTTGAATTGTGTTTTCAGAATGAATACAGAAAATGAAGGGTTGTATCTGAAGCTTCAGTGAATCAGAAACCTGTGAATGAGATGTTCCAGGCCAGGAAGTCTTCATCAAAGTGTTACGGTGTTATTGTTCTCTTGTTAACTTTGTTTGCTCGGAACTTCTGCCATTCCTGCCTTCATGTCTTCACCATGAGCACAAGGGAAGGAGGGTCATTCAACAAGAGATGGAAGGCTGTTCAACAGGAGACTATGGGCATGTGTCACACTCTCTAAGAGACTGAGTAAAAGAGGATGCTAAAGCCGATTTTCTCATCCAAGGGGTAGCATTTGACCTGCTTGTTTCTTGAATTAATTTGGCTGCTGCACTATTCACATACTGGCTGAGGCGTGTCTATAAGCTGTCCCTCTGTGGAGTTATGCCACAGTCCTTAGTGGGGCCTTTGGCACTGCTCCTCGGACTCACAGTATTTACAGCAGCACCTTTGGAATATCACACTAGTGCAGTTTTCACTGCGCTTAATATGGGGCTGACTTGGCACAGAGATACGGGGCGTGAGACTTCAGTTTAAATGCTTTGGGTCAGAGCTGTTGTTTTCTCGCGCAAGGGTCCGGCTTTTGACATTTGCTCTTTGTTTGCAGTCTGCCCAGAAGGTCTTGTGGTGTAAGTGGTAGTAGGGCTGTGCAGAACTGGGCTACCTCCTTGCCTCTACGAAGTACATCCAATGAAGGTGCTTTTGATGGTGTATGTGTAGGAGGAGAGAAGGAACACATGAGTGTGTTGTGCCTTTTTGCTGTTTAGGCCATGGCCTCTGGTTTCATTTTGTTTATTAACTGTGCAGGTATGGTAGTAATTTTGTTACATTCCCAGCAGCATTAACTGTCAAAGGTAAAAAGCATTGAGCATCCTCAAAGTGCTGCCCTTGTGTATCCTGTTCTCTTACTCAGGTCCTGCTGGATTCTGTGCAGGTTTCATCTAACAAGGAGACCCTTTTCAAAGACTCCTCCTAGAGTGTGATCTTTGTCTCTGAAGCAGAGACCAAGCAGTGTACAAAACAGAGGCTCCAGCCTCTGTCCAGCTTCCACACCAGTGGAAGCCTTATTCAGCTGACAGCAAATGTCAGCAACATGAGTCTTCAAGTGCTGTCTCCTTCTTTGTGGTGAAACTTTGGTTGGTTGCTTTGTTCCATGTGACAGTTCCGGGTGCTTTCAGGAGAAGGGCTCATAGGAGCTTTCACAGTAACATTTATGCTAAATTGTCATTATGTTTTTTTTTAAGGGACAAACTTTAGTTTTAAAGGCCTAGTTAAGTAGGTTCTGAACCAAACTAAGTAGGTTAAACCAAACTATCACAATAGCTTTAGATTCAGTCAGAAGAGAGATCATTGCATTTCAGCTCTGCCAGTTTCCACCCACGGCAGTAGTCAGAGACTGTTTTGTAGCCTCCTGTGAACTTGGCATGTTGCTTTCTTGAGGAATAGGAACATAGGTTTCCAAAACATCCTTGTAAAAGTGTTTGCTAGTGATGGCCATTTTTCTGAAGCTCTTTGTGGGCTAAGTGCACTCACTGTCTATGTGACAAGTAATTGCTTGAAAATCATAAGAAAAAGAAAAGCTGTGGGCAGTAGGTCAATGGAAAAAGTTGCTGATAGAGTAACTGTCACTCTTCTACTGCATTGCCCATACTTACTGTCCTATTGAGCTGTCTTCTTGTACTGCTTTGGGGTGTTTCTGGATTCCCTCTCTCTCAAGGACCAGAGGGATGGTCTACTTGGCTCCATTACAGGTGCCTGTGATTGCAGGGTGACTCTGGACATGTAAGTCCCTCTGATGGCAGACTGCAGAATCCAGCCAAAGAATTCTGATTTTGAGTGTGTGTAGGCACCTGAGTGCCAGGAGAGGAAAACTTATGGCCACAATATGCAGAAGAGTTGTATCACTGAAAGTTAGTTCTTCTTTCAGAACTTGTAAAAGCCTTACAGTAATTAAAGGTCAGAATTATTTTCATTAATGATTTTGCTTCACCTCTTAGTGCAGTTCTGTGTAACATCTCCTGGACTAAATAAATCTTGCTTTAGTTGTCAAGCATTCTTACAGTAGTTTCATAGTCTCATAGTGCCCTTTGAGGAACAGGCAGGGTTTTGGCATCCCTGACCTGCACTGCCTTTTTTTGACTTGAGCTTTTAGAGGATTCTTTTTATTTTCTATGACTGTCTTGGGGACGCCCAGCCAAGCTAACTGGGAAAAAGTCATTACCTAACAGAACATAACACAAAGGAGGAGCAGACAAGAATTCCTGCATCAACCTGTGTTCAAGGTGGAACAAAAGTCAGAAACTTTTGAAGGTTTAATTCAGATGAGAGGTTTTTGAAAGAATCTTCTGTGTGACATGGCAAAAAGCTATGTGTAACCAAGTCCCCAACATTTGCTTACTCCTTGAGTAGTTTTCTTCTGTGCACACCATTCATTTCCTCAAGAGAGATCGCAGCTGAAGCTATACTTCTGCCAGGTGACTCTTGCAACCAACTTGTGGTTTCATTGTGATCCTTGCAGAATCCAGGATTTGGCCTGACATGTAGAGGGAGCTCCTTCTGCTCTGCCTGTTTTCTGTTGGCTGTCAACATGTGTTTTGGCAGGATGTTGAACAAAAGAAAACCACTGATTATCAAAACCCCTTGGCTTATTTTGCAGTGTTGTGTAGAGCAAGTGACTTGAAGCCAACTGCAGATTCCCCTTGGGGATTTTCAGCTATGCTAGGGAAATTTTTTCTAGTGTAAGCTGGCAGTGTAGTCAGCTATTACAACAGCAGCCCTCCTCCAGAAATTCTTCTGGAAGTAGAGCACAATAGGAGTGGGCATTTGGTAGTACATGTAATAAAACGCTACAAGCTCCGTTTTGCAAGTTGGCTGTGATGACACTGCTGTGTGACACCGTCTGCCTTGACTTGGCAGGACTGAAAAGATGGCTGGTGGGAGGTTCACCAGCAGTGGCCTCTGCCAGGAGGCTCCGTAAGGACGGGTGGTTTTTTCACAGTGCCACACTCACAAGGATAAGCACTAGAATTTATGAATTCCTGAAGGAGTAATTTCTCCTAACAAGCACGTATGGAAAGCTGATGAGTTTGCCTGCCATACTGCTTTGTGTTTTGAACACTTCCAGTACACTTAGTGTTAACACAAACCTACCAGAAATCCCAGCGGGCAGTGGTAATGTTCTCTTTGGGGAACATCTCTAATGCTATCGTATTCCACACTTAATCCACAGGTAAAGATCTAAGTGCAAATTCAGCTACTGCCTACTGTGTAACTTCCAAGAGTAGGTTGAGAAGCCCTCATTCCTCTGTTCAGCACTCGTTTAACAAGTGTTACTGTTTTTCATTGTGTTTCCTAGGAGCCAACATCTTTCTTACCTCATCTGGACTGATTAAACTAGGAGACTTTGGCTGCTCAGTGAAACTGAAGAACAACACCCAGACAATGCCTGGAGAAGTGAACAGTACTTTGGGGACTGCAGGTGAGGAAGCATGTGCTAGGCAGATACTTGTTTAGTTACCATAAAAGAAGATACCTCCACCAAAAGTCTGGTCTGGAGTAAAATGATGTGCTTCAGGGAAACTTGATTTTACCTTAGCTAGTTAGATGTGCTTTACATCCAGAAGCCAAAACAATTGGCAAATAATACAACTGGAGAAATAAAACTGCATTTGTCTGGTGACTATAAAGATGCTGGAGCTTGTGTTTTCTGGGGTTGTATCTTTCTCTGCAGCCTTACTGAAACAGTACTGTTCTTACTGAACAGCTGCTTGATCTATTTTTTAAAAATGAAAATAACTGAAAGCATGTACTGTACCAGCATTTTCACTCTTACTTTTCAAATTGAAAGACAGTTAGGTTGCAAACGTGTCAAAGAACAAGAAGGCAGCAAATGACAAAACTTGGCAAGAAAAAATGAGTGTCAATTCATTACAGATGTGTTAAAAGGCATTTGGTTTGCCCAGTTAATCACTTCATGTATACCGTTCCTTCTGCTGTATGAACTGATGGCATCATATGTGTTGTTTCAAAGCGTACATGGCTCCAGAAGTCATTACTAGAGCTAAAGGAGAAGGGCACGGACGTGCAGCAGACATCTGGAGCCTGGGCTGTGTTGTTATAGAGATGGTCACTGGCAAGGTAGGGATGTTTCATGTACTGAATGAGTGCAAACTCTTGGTAGCAGTTTCTCTGCAAATTCTGGTCCCGCTCCCAGCAATTTGTTACACTACATCTGCAAGTCCTGGGGTGGTTTTTCATTTCCTGGGGCATGGAAATATTATGCCGTGTTGGATAGCAAGTTACTCACTAAGCCTGGCACTTAGCAATGCTGTTACCTGTTGCAGAGGCCTTGGCACGAATATGAGCACAACTTCCAGATCATGTATAAAGTGGGGATGGGTCATAAACCTCCTATTCCTGACAAAGTGAGCCCAGAAGGGAAAGACTTCCTTTGCCACTGCCTGGAAAGTGACCCAAAGATGAGGTGGACGGCCAGCCAGCTCCTCGATCATCCTTTTGTCAAGGTTTGGCTACAAAGACTGTAGATAGGAATTGGAATCAGCTTTTAGTTGGCTTCGTCCTTTGCAGCTGTGCTGCTGCAGGGCTTTGTATCCTGGTGGGAGGCTGGTATCAAGTTGATGCTGTCCAGAAAACAAGGTCTGGCAGCTTTTCAGAAGCACACGTGACATTGCTAGCAAACATTTGACTAAAAGAACCTGGTGTGAACTATGCAATAAACTTTTACTGCTGTTTTGAGATGCCTTATCTTTATGTTAAAAAGGCTTGTCAAGCTGCAACTCAGTCGTAGTTAATTGGATCTGAAGGGCTCTGTGCCTAAAACTGTAGTGATTACCTATGCACTGACTTCTATAGTACAGAGATAAGGATCCCCTCCATAAAAAGTGAAACAAGCACATGCTTGAGCACTCTGCCATCCTTCAGTGCAAGGGTCTGCTTTTCTTTTAAGTTCACACTGAAGTTCATAGTGAAAGTTTTATCTAGAAGTTGGCATAACAATCTGCAGTTCTTGCATGAAGTATGGTTTGATTTTTTGCCTGAGAATAGGCAAATATTCACAGCTACAAATTTAGGTGTATTAGTAACAACTTCTTTGTAGAAGTAGGAGCACAGGAGGTTATTGAATCCTGCCCCATTTTCCAGCATGAAGTTGTTCGGTTCAGTAACTGTGTGTTTGGGACTATCATGCCCATCCCTCTCATCAGTGCAATTGTAGCCAGACCCCATCTGCCACAGAGGCAGAACGCGTCTTTACGCACGTGAGATTTGTGCGGTGACAGTGGAAACATCAGTGTTCACGTACCAGACTTGTAATTCATTAGAGTGAAAGCTTCAAAGATGTCAGTGAAGGTGCTACAGAAACGGATCTGTTGTCATCTTCTTGCTGCAGCAGGGAGACAACTGAATCAATTGCCTTTTGTCCCCTTCACAGGTTTGCACAGATGAAGAATGAAGTTACTCAATCTCTGGCCTTTTTTATTCTGGCAAGATACCTTTTAATCACTACTGTATGTAATATTTACATAAGGACTGTGCTGAGAAACAGTACAAAAGTTGAACTTACGAAGACTGCACAAGTGACGAGCGTCACTTTCTCTGCTGCTCCTGTATGTTTTACTTGGCACATGTTGCTCATGTGACAGTGTCCGCAAGTTGGAAGAAGCTGCATGTTTCGGTGAAAGTGCCATTACTACTGTATATGGACCATACCTTTTTTGTTCTTTCTCCTGTTTCTCATTTGATTGAGAACTGTAATGTTAATACGTAGTATTTTTGAACTTTTTAGGTTCAGAAAAATGCTGTAGTGTTACCAGGCGTTATGGACCTTGTTTTTTTAATCTGTTTGTTGAGTGCACTGACTGTGAACTTTTACTGGTTTTTTGTTTATTTGTTTTTGGCAGGCTTCAGATTTGTTATGCACAAGGCTGATTAATGAAATTTTAAAAAAAGTTTTTTCTCAATAAATGGTTTATTTTAGGAGTTGTTGGTGAAGGGTTTTTCTTCTGAAAATAAGTATGTGGGATTGTATCATATTTTAAACTTTTTTTCAACTCTTGTTTAAGACAGCCAAGCTGACCTAACTCTGGAGTAAGCACCTCTTATATTGCAGTAGTATTTCATCCAGTTAAAGATGCACGGTGTAAGATGCTTCTTACACAAGTGATAATAGAATTAAGGTTCTCCCCTTCATCCTCTCCTGAGGAAATGAGGTGATGTGCAATTCCTGATGCTACCTGTTATATAAAGGATAGACTCATGGACTGAAACAACTTTCTTCTGGAATGTGAGCACTGTGAACTGGGAATGGTCTGCATGGCATTTCTGTGGCCACGAGGAGAGTCAGTTAAGATTATTCTTGTGTTCTGTTTGGCAAAAACCAAGAGATTACTGTTGGCTTTTTAAAACCGTTTTCTGATGCTGGACTTTGATTTGCCCAACACTCCCCAATTTTCATCAGTCTCAGAAAATGGAGAGAGGTCAGAAGGGGTTAGCAATTAGAAGAAACAGTCTGCAACACTTGATCTAGTTAGATTATTTTGTTTTACTTGCTGTCATCAAACAGATGACTTAAACTGTTACTTGTAAGTATTAGTGCAAGTTTACATATTCCTGTTAGAGATTTAGACCTTAAAATGGGTAACTTATAAAAGAAGAAAACTTGCTTTTAATATTTGGCTTTATGCCAAAGTCCTGTCTCTCTTCTGAATCCACAAATTCTTGAGTTGTTGCTAAGGTATGGCATTTAAATCTTGAAAAGCACGAGCCTCACAATGCAGGTCACCAGTGCAGTGTATCTAGGCTCTCAAAAAATACAGTGCTGAGTTTAAACAAAGACTTTCCCTTCTCTTCAGTTCTCTATTTTCAGTTACAATAGGAGGGGAAGTACACTGTCATCCCTAGCAATGGACTATGAAAGTACCTGAAGTAAAAGTCCCCTGGGCCTGCTGTGTTCTTCCCTTTGCGGTGTATCAGAAGTATCTGAGCAGTTTGTGTCCTCGTTTGCCTTGTTTCAGGTGCCCTTGTACACAAACAGGAACCGAGGACGGGTTTTAGGAGTCAGGATAAAGGTGAAGAGTAAACTGTTACTAGTTTGTTGTCAACGAAAAGAAAACTCACTCACTGCACTTCACTTTTTTATACTTTTATTTTTATATAAACAAACGTTAAGACTACTTTTGTTAAGGCAGTTGTAGAACATACAGTTGCTTGTGGGGACGAGGGGCAAATACTGTTTCCTAAGTTTAATAAGTGAACTGGACTAGTTCAACTTTGGCAAGTACCATTACGCCGTCTCTGTTTGCCAGTGAACACTGGAAGGGCCCGGTGGTGCAGTCCTTGCGCCCTGGGACTTCTAGAAGTGCTTAGGAGGACGGATCCAGGAGTGGTGTGTTTGGCCCTCAGCCTGTTCTCAAGGGCTGGTTCCAGGGAAATGGGTATGAAACAGTCTTAATACTCTTTCAGAAGTATTTACATGTTTGGTATTTTTCTCTGGGAGAAGCGGCACTGCATGCAGTTGAAGAGGAAAGGACTAAGGTTCATAAGGAATGTTAAACGTCTCCCTTCCAGCACTTTAGATCAGTGGCCCTTTAAAAAGGCAAAAAAAGCCAGTCTCTATCACTCTCTGAATATGTATTTGCTGCTCAGAACTACTCACCCCTGCATACAGGGTTCAGTCTGCCACCCTCAGAAGAGTCCACTGTATCTGCCAGGTAAGGTTTGCAGTAAAATGGCAGCTTGCAGCGATCTTTTCTCTCTGCCACCCCCACCCATCTTCAAAGTCTTGTGCATAGTGTCTTTGGGTCTGGCTCACTAACATGCCCAGTGCGTTACAACGGGATAGCTGGGCCTTCAGACACTGATACAGGTTATAATACTCAGTTTTCCACTGCTAAACTTGTTTTAGCAAATAGAGTGCAGGACCTGTGCTTTATCTAAAGAACAGCTTTATAAGCATGGCAGTTATTTTCTGATCTCAGGCTCTATTTATTTTATGTTCATGATCATCATACAACCAATTCCAGAAAGCTTCCGAGTATAGGGAATGCATGTGTACACAAAACAAGTGGGGACAAAAGCCCCCCAAACTAGTCCCTCACACAGGGCCTATTCCTTCCCTCACGTTGAACATTTTACTGCCTTTACTCTCAAAAAACTTAACTTTCAGCCCCATTCTGAAAGCACCACTCCACCTGTTCTTTAGGTGCTGCCTATTAAAAAAGATGAGTTTCTAGGTGATCTGGTGTACTGAACAGCAAATGCATATTTCATGGAATCATTCATATTTGGCTGTATTAGGCCCTGTTTCTTCTAGTTTCAGTTTTATTATAGGAAAAGAGAAATGTGTTTTATACCAGCTGCTAGAGCTTTCGTTTCTAGAGAGAGACAGGCTGTTCATTCCTAGACTACTGTGGTTTAGTCTCATGTGCAGTGAAAATGTATCATCACTGGAAGTGCCAATCATAATCCCCACTGCTTAGTATCAGTATCTTTTAGATTTTAAAAGTTTGGGGTTTTTTTTTTCAATCCTAATTTCTGGTATTTGGAAGTCCCCTCTTTTTATTTTTTTATTTTTTTTTTTAAACCAGCTCTTTTTAGTAACTTGCATACCCGTAACTCTTGGAGTTTAAAAACAAGAGGAGGATGCCCTGGGATCAGTACCAGGGATGTCAGGGCAACACAGTTTTTTTCCAAGAGCTTGATTCTAGTTTTATTTAGTTCAGAAGGGTATCAAAGCAAGTCCAGAGAGCCATAAAAAACTCTAAGCCATACCACTGCCCTAGGGCTCTCTCCTACTTCCCCTCTTCTCCCCAAAAGAAAAGCGAAAGCTAATTTAACTATTACCTCAGGCTGGCTGTTGTGAGGCACCATCTAAACTCATTTCTCAGAAAAGCCAGAGAAGCAGATTAACTGGGATCACAACGGTGTGGGCGTGGGGCATAACTTCTAATGCAGGCTTTGCATTACTTGGTTACAGCACACCCAGTTGGTTTGTTTCCACCATTGTTAGGAAGGCCTAGAATTTTAATCAGTGTTTAAAGCTGAAAGGAATTTTGTTACCTCAGTTTTTCCAAACTCTAAATGGCATTTACTCTCACAAGAATGGCAGGTTTGAGCTATCCTGCTGATGCATGGCCTGGGGAAAGATGTAGCAGTGGGTAACAGCTCTGCTCAGGCCACAAGGCCAAATTCCACTCCAGGTTCTGCCACTGCAAGGCTCTGATCTAACAAAATGGGTCCTTAGCCAAGGTCTGGCTGTGAAGTTTCAAAGGGCCCATGTGGTGCGCACCTTGGGAATAAGTTCTAGATGTAGAAAAACTCTACTGCAGTTCTGCCAGTTCAGTAGAGCTGTTCAGTCCAAACTGGCATAACCAAGCAGAGCATCTTACTCTATTTAAACATCGATGGAATATGGTTGTTAAACTGTTAACGTGTGATCTACACAACTCAATTTTAATAATCTTTTAACTATCTTCTGACATTTATCCATTCCTTAGAGCAAGTTAAGAAAGAGAAAGCCTGCACCTCTGGTTAGTTTCCAGGTAGAGTCTCATCATACAAGCACGCTAGAATTTTTTTTTTTCTTCAAAACCTAAGACACTTGCTAGGAGAACAAACCAACCAACCAAATGCAAACCTGGTGTGGAGAGGTGACGAAGGAGTGCATCTTTCAAGCGTGTCAACCAGCCAAAACCCCCAGAGAAAAGTAACAGGAGCACAAATTCAGATACACATGGCAATTGCTCATCCTACCCTTCCTCTGATCTCACTTGAAGGACCATGATACGCACTTAAGAGTTTTCAGCCATTGCATTTGCTCCCTTTGGATTGAAGCAGTCTCTGAAGATACTACTTTTGTTTCTGCTTGTTGTCGTTGTTGCCATAGGTGGAGCCCTTGTTAATTTCTGTGACACCTATCATCCATCTGACACCAACAGAAGCTGCAAGAGAAATAAGAAATGAAAGCAGTTTGCAGACAGAAACTGAAGGTCTGTAGGGGTGTAGCATTTTGAAAGAGACCACCAGCATTCTCAGCCTTGCATCAGCACAGCAGTGACAGTGACAGTCCCCTAACATAGCTGACCCTTGATGAAAGCTACACCCCCATGCCCCTCTATCAAATAAGCTGCCCACAGTATTTCATTAAGGAAGATCCCAGTCACTGGCCTTAGGCTAGACATGTCCTCTCCCACCAGCAGGGGAGAGGCTACACGAGCAGCCCTTAGACAAGGCGGGCTGTGCAGTGGGGATGCTTTGGGGCTGCTGGTGTTACCTGCCTCCCAGGAGCTGAGTGTTAAAATGCAAGGTGTAAGGGGAAGGGAATTCTGCTGGCTTTCAACAGCCCCCATGACTGGGAGAGCACAAACAAGTGCGAGGGCACTTCAGATCTTGATAAACAAAAAATGTAATTATTTGTGGCATTTTTTAACTAAAGCTCATGAAACAGTCCAGTAAAAGAGGCCAGGTTAATTGAAAAGACTTTTATAGTTGATGTAGTGGTAATAACCCCCTTACATTAGGTTATCCCCATGGTCTTCAGATTTTTTTTTTTTTTTTAATTTGTAGCACCCAAAGTGATGATTTAAGTTAAAGGCAACTTAGCCTGAGCCCTCTCCCTCCCCTCACGGTTGGGTGATATTTTGGGGTTTTTTTGTAAAGTGGCTCAGCTGTCCAGAATCTATTACTCCCCAGACTTCTGCTCAGCTATTGTACATATCCAGAACTGCCACGTTTCTTTGCTTCTTTCAGGCCTAAACCTACTTGGAAGTCACAAACACCTTCCCTCTGCTCAGTGCTTTTTCCAAAAAACCCCACAAAAACAAACAGAAAAACCCCATCTTTCATATAAGGAGAGGCTGAGAAAGCTGGGAGTGTTCACAGCCTGGAGAGGAGAAGCTCAGTGTGATCTTATCAATGTGCCTAAATATCTGAAGAGAGGGTGTAAAGCAGATGGAGCCAGGCTTTTCTCTGTGGTGCCCGGTGACAGGACAGAAGGCAACGGGCACAAACTGAAACCCTGGAGGCTCCCTCTGAGTGCAGTGGCGGGGGGGAGGTGGGGGGGAATAAATAAATAAATAAATAAATAAAAATCTTTACTGTGCATGTGGCTGAACACTGGCACAGGCTGACCAGGAAGGTTGTAGAGCTTCCCTCCGTCCTCTGAGATACTCAAAACCCAATGGCACACAACCCTGAGCAACCTGCTGTAGCTGACCCTGCTCTGAGCTGGGGCTTTGAACTAGATGATCTCCAGAGGTGCCTTCCCACCTCAGCTGTTGTCTTCTGTCTGATTTGCTTGGATGAAAGGCACTGTGTATTTTGTTCTTTCAAAACACCATCACTTGAAAACAAACCAATCAACTACAGACTCGTGTTTTGTAGTATGACAGTAAATTAAGTGAAAGCAGGGAAGGGACTTTTTACAAGGGCAGTCAGTGATAGAACAAGTAGAAAGGGCTTTAAACTGAAAGAGGGCAGGTTTAGATTAGACATTAGGAAGAAATTCTTCACTGTGATGGTGGTCAGACACTGGAACAGGTTGCCCAGAGAAGTTGTGGCTGCCCCCTCCCTGGAAGTGTTCAAGGCCAGGCTGGATGAGGCTTTGAGCAACCTGGTCTAGTGGAAGGTGTCCCTGCTGATGGCAGTGGGATTGGAACTAGATCATCTTTAAGGTCCCTTCCAACCCAGACCATTCTATGATTCTATGATTCTAAGTGACAGTTTTTAGATGTGCAAGTGATAATTGGATACCAGAGATGAGTCACACATGATGTGACACAGCAGTGGTGGAACAGTGGTGCAATGGGGAAGCCCTTGGGTCTCCTGGATGCCAAGACACCAGGAAAGCAAGGCACATAGATAGCAGTGCAGTGTACAGCCCTGAAGAGGAGATGGCTCCTAGGGAGTTCACTGTCACTTACACTCCACTGTTAGACCATGAATGGAAATGCCACAACTGGGACAAGTGAAGGGTTTCACTCTCACAAATAGAAAAGAGAAAAGCATCTCTGACATTTAAATGGCCATGAGCAAGGGAACAGAAAAGGAGGATCCAACATGTAGCCTGCAGTCTGGGATCATAGCATAGTAGTAAGCACAAAATCATAAGATTTTAACCAGAAGGGATAGAAGCAGCATCTGGAGATGGCCACTCTAGAGCATAAATATGAGCAGCTGTTACAGCAACCACACAGCACATTAGAGATTTCATCCAGTTAGAGGAATGCCACTGCCTGGACACCAAAAAATAGCATGTTCAGCAGTTCAGATTTTTTTTTTTTTTCCTTCTCCTATGCTCCCCGGCAGAAGCTGCTACTGCCCTTCTGTCCTCATTCCACCCTGCAGCCCTCAGCACCCTGGGGAAGGTGGGGTGCAAGAAGAACCTGCTCATGTTTGCCAAGGCTGTGGAAGCAAAGTGGGGATAAGTGCTGAGGTGCCTCAGTGGTCTCCTCCCCGCGCTGGCTGCCTCCTCTGCAGAACCCTCCTCTCCTGGACCCTTAGTGCACAGCCTAGTGATATCATCGTGTTTAAGGACTGTGCTGTTGTTTTAAACACAACTACAGTAAGAGGAACTTAGGTTTTTCTACTACAAGGAAGGGGAGAAAGGGAGACTGAGCAGGAATTGTGCCTAACTGAATCAGCTTTGAGAGTTTAAGCCCTCCCTGAGAAAAGCAGGAATCACAGAATTGCCTTGATTGGAAAAGGCCTTTAAGATCATTGAGTCCAACCATTAACCTGACACTAGCAAGTCTCCTAAACCATGACTAAACCATGTCCCTCAGCACTGTGTCTACACGACTCTTAAATACCTCCAGGGGTGGGGGACTCCACCACTGCCCTGGGCAGCCTGTTCCAATGTGATAACCCTTTCAGTAAAGAAATTCTTTCTAATACCCAGTCTAAACTTCCCTTGGTGCAACCTGAGGCCATTTCCTCTCATCCGGTCACTTGTTACTTGGGAGAAGAGACCAACACCCACCTCTCTACACCCTCCTAGGAAAGAGAAGCTATTGGCTGAGGCACCCCTGCACTACTCCACAGCAAACTACAGAAGGTAACTGAGCTCCTGCTGTCTTTCTACCCATTGTTATCCACCAGCCAGAAGATGCAGGAGGTTGCTGAGGACCTGCTCTGCTGGCCAGAGTGCTGGGGGCTGAGGGAGGGCTGAGCTTACATAAACAGACAGAGCCAATAACGTGATCTCTTTCTTGGAACATTTTTTAGCTCCAAGAAAACCACCACATCCACACACAGTACCACATGCCTCAGCAAAACCTTAGCTCATGGCAGAGGATCTCCACCCTTTCCTTCACACCTCAGGATTTCTTCTCATTTGTTACCTGGCGTTTGTGCCACACAGCAAGTGCTAGAAGCAGCACAGCAAGTAGGGGCATAAAAATTTCCCATAAATAGGCTGTTGTACACCTGAGTTATATAGGTTATACACTGAAATGAAGATTTGTACAACTAAAGCTTATACAAATGGTAGAAAATGCCACTGAGGGCCTATCTTACATACTATAAAAGAGAAAAAACAAGCACATAATAAACAAACAAACCCCCCAAAACCACCACAGTTTTAGGCACCAGGCTGAAAGGCCAGATAGTCTGGCAGCTCCACCAACAGGCAGAATCAACACAGGCAGAATTCTGCACACAGTCTATATCCTGTTGTAAAACATACTGTAACATTGCTGGCTCACACTCTTCTCACCTTCCACTCATCTCAGCCTGTGGGCATCAACAGCCTTGCTGCCCAGACACATCATGCTCCAACCCTTCAGTCCACACTCTGCATTTGGACACTGTCAAGTCTCCAAGGACTCACTCACAGTTTGTACTGTGATCCGTGGAAACAGGTTTTCTAATAGCACTGTGCACACACTGTACATCAGACATACAACAGCTCCTGCAGAAGCAAAGGTGGCTCATTACTACTTATGCTTGGTTCAAACTGAATACTTACTCCTCCCACCTAGAACTGATAGTTAACTGCTGGCCCCATGCCATAAGCCTAGATGCCACTGTGCTTTTAGCATTAGACACTTAAGAGCTACTTCTTCATTTAAAAGCCCAGAGAAGCCCTCTCATCTTTTGCATACAGAACCAACATTTCCCTTTTGACTGCTGTTGACAGCTCTATAATAAAATACTTGCAGAGCATGAAGGTTGTCATCTTCAACACAAGTTACCATCACATGAAAGGCAACCTAACACTGGATGCTTTGGAGCCAAAGGAGATTGGGGAAGCAGGAGAAGGAAAAAAAAAAGAATCTGCTGTGAAATACAAATACTGACATTTGACAGACTCGCTCACTGCTTTAACACCAAAATATCAGCCCCAAGTTTTAAATAGCAGTTGTGAGTTAAGTACATAAATCTCTTGCCATGTGTCCTATGAAACTAAAGTCAGTTTTCAAAAGAGACTTTTGTCTCTCAAACTGCTTGAGCATTATCCTCTGGAGCAGGGACTGCCTTGTGTTGGTTCAAGTAGTACCACAAAGAGCTCCTGGTCCCAGACCAGTAGTTGGGTATAAGCACACTGCAATGATTATTACGAGTATAAATAGCCAAACTGCTGCACAGCAAAGCAAGGGGGGATGGCTCAGCATTCTCAGTATAAAGAGGAGACATCGTTTATTTAGGGCTGAAAGTGTTTGAGCTGAAACAGCAGAGCTATATATATATAGTGGTTATTCATTCCATGGATCTGAGTTAGGGTCTGAGGGATTACAGGCTTTCACTCCAGCTTGACTGCCATGGGGCATTTCTCCTATGGCTCTTTCCACCTCAACTGCCAGTTACTTACAAGCCAGTAAGCGTTTTATGGGAGAGCACAATTAACAGAGACTGTCCAAAAGACAAATGACACTGAAAACAAAGGTGCCAGGTAAAAGGACTATCTCGTTCCTCTGCTCTTTCTTATCTTTCAGTTTAGGAACTTCTTGTGCTATCTGCACCTGTGCTAATAAAAGTAATGTTACCAGGTACTGAAATCTGCCCTTAGAAACAGCAGTCTGCTTACAATGGGCTATTAGGGACTGCCAGAAGCTTCCCAATCCTGGAATATCAGGTGAGCTGTCAAATGGCCATATAAAAAAATAATGTCCCAAAGCTACTTATGCTGCTTCAGTTAATGAACAGAGGGAAAAGGTCTATGAGGAGCAATGTGAAAAGATGATTTTATCACCTGATCATAATGGTAAATAAATAAATCCCTCTTATTTACAGAAAAAGCTTCCTTTTACATTGTTAAGCCAGCAGGTACCAGTCACTGCTAACACAGAAAATGACAGCACATACAGTCCTCCCTGCTTTGCTACAAACTGGATCTGCCAGGCAGGGAGCTCCAATTGGCACAAAGAGTCACAGCCTCCAAAGTACATTCGTCTTCCTCCTTCCTACCACTGCCTCCCAGCCATTGCAGAAGTCACTTCTGAGACCTTGCCTAAAGCTGGAGACAGAACTGCAAAATAAAACACTGGTTGTTCCTCTGTCAGAAGGCAGTTGCATCACTCCCAGGACATTCATGACAGAAACATCCCTTAGGATACAAAACACAGTTTGGGGAGAATGGCCTTGCTACAGAAGCTCAGCTATTGGCTACATAAGTCAATGTGACAGCTTGGGCTGAAGTTTTAAGATACTTCCACAGACCAATGATTCCCAACTAGCAATAACATTGCTTTTAATATAGTATAATCAATAAGTAATTAATTATATAATATAGATATAGACTATAACACACAGTGGGAACCATTGCTCTTTTGGTGAGTAATGACACACTCACTTTTAAGTGACCAGGATAAACCAGCTCTGCTTTTTATTTGTTTTTACTGAAGGCTGAGCTTCCTTCCTCTCCCACGGATTCTCTTCCCTCCACAACTTCACAGAGGCTGCTATCTGCTAATAAGTGAGAACATCATCTTTCCTTTGACTGCTCATTAGCCAAAGGTGGCTGGCTGAGTCTAATCAGGTGACAGCCACTACTACAGGCAAAGCAGTGTCTTCTGCTGTGCTGCAAATCCTGGACAATTGCAAGCACTTGGGGTTTGATCACACCAGGTATTCAGAGTCAGAACAGAGCAACAGAACTGTTGCAAAGCACAGAGGTCTTTCAAAGGTTGCAGAGGACCGTAACCTGCAGCATTCCCCAAACGTGGCAGATATGTATGGGGCAGCAATGCACATGGCACAGTGGGCTGTTAATCTCACCACTCTTAATGTGTTCCTCAGCTGTGCTTCTGCAGCCTCGGAGGTCACACATTCATTCTGGCAGCAGACTGCTGATGTAGCTTTCTGTTAGCTTCAGTGTTACACATAACCTGAGAACCTTTGGATTATCACTGCATTCAAAAGAGGACTCACAGCAGACTGCTTATTAATCCTTCCTTGTGGCTAAAAGCAGAAAAAAGCTAAGTGGGGAGTAAGATAGCAAACACAAGACACAAGACAGCAGACACAACCTAGTTGTAAAGGCTACCAATGGCAAGATGGTATTGGACTTACAGTGAGGGGTGTGGTGTCACTCAACTAAATTAATGAGGGCTAAATCCAGATGCCACAATTACAAGCATTACAGCATCTGCCCTGAGGTTAAAATCAAGAACTCCGAATTATGCAGTGAGGCTCCCTGTGGAGGGTCCACAAGGCATGAGGCACTTGGGAACAGCACCTGAACAACCAGTCCACTGAGTGGAGAAGCTGAATTAAGAGGAAAATGCTGAAGGAAAGATGAGAAAAAATTTTGCAAGAGCTAAGCTTCAGTGCCCCATTAGGCCATCATTCCACAGCTCAGCACCAAACACAGCCTATGAGAGCATCTCTTCCGAAGGCAGAACAAATGCCGTCTCGAGTGCTACTGCCAGGGACGCTGCGTTTGCAATGGTGTCGTACCTCATCCTGCCCACTGTTGTACACACATTTTGAACTAGACCACAAGGGAGACAATTGACCTTTCTCTGCAACTGAAGGGGATTTGAACCCAACATCTCCCATTCCTGAGGAGCACACCCCAACCATGGTGTTCATTCTTCACTCCCATCCTATTCACCTGTCAGAGAAGGGGGGGGTTGGGAGAAGCACTACCTGTGCCTTCCAACAAATAAGGTGGGTGAAAAAAGGTGGTTCTAAGTTGTAGTCACTGCTCCAAGAAAATCTTACACATAAATACAGACTGGGCGGTGAGTGGATTGAGACCAGCTCCGAAGAGAAGGATTTGGGGGTGGTGGTGGATGAGAAGCTCAACATGAGCTGGCAATGTGCACTTACAGCCCAGAAGGCCAACCGTATCCTGGGCTGCATCAAGAGAAGCATGGCCAGCAGGTCGAGGGAGGTGATTCTCCCCCTCTACTCTGCTTTCGTAAGGCCCCACCTGGAGTGCTGTGTCCAGTTCTGGAGCCCCCAACACAAGAGAGACATGGACCTGTCCAAGAAGGACATCAAATGAAATCTCCCTCCCTTTCTGTGGGCCAGCTACTTATTTTGTTTTCCTTCCTCCTCTTAAATAACATACTAGTTTAAACACAAGCCAAGGCAGTTCAGAGCTACCACAGGAACTACAGGAATCACCTGCGATAATCTATGCCCTGTGCTATGTAAGTCAGACTAGCTGTCCACAGCAGGCTGTCCTGAAATCACCAGCTCATGGATTTCCAGTGGATGAGGTATCACACTATGATTAGATGAAAGAATTCTCAACAGAGTAAGTTAGCCTCGAGCCTCTCTTCTAGGCATTCAATGTGCAATCCAGCAACACACTACACAAGGAAAGAAAGCCTCTTGTAGGCAACCCACTGGAAAGTTACTGTTTTCTTTTGTACAGAAACAGAAAATTTTGTATGCAGCTCTTACCAAAAATAATCCAACTACACAAAAATAAACCAAAAAAAGAATCTGTTTACCGTATTCCAGGTTAAAGTGGATAGAGTATCAGATAGTCTGCTGAATCCACAGGTTATGTTTATATTTGGTAAGCCTCAGTAAGTCATGTCTGACAGTTACCCTATAAGTAATCTTTCTTTAGAAAACTTACCCATTACAATGACAAACGCAAAACTAGCCAGAGTCACTGATGATCCACTGTTGATCATGTTGATGAGCAGCTTGAATAAAGGATATAGCAGCAATAAGGCCCAGAAAAGCCAGTTCAAAAGTGTCCATGGTCGTCGGGGTGGTACTATAGGGACTGCTGGGTAAGTTCCTGTGCGGTAGTACTCTTCCTGGAATGCATCCTAGTAGGACAAAGGAGGACAACAATTAAATCCTCATCTGCCAACAAAGCTAACCATTCCAGACTTTGATGTTCCTCTTTCTGCACGCTTGTAACCATGGAGGAAGATCAAAGACCCAGTCATGGCTGGAAAGCTTGTACTTCAAAGTCAATGTTAAAAAAACACAGTAAAAAAGAAAAAAAAAAGAGCTTCCATTGATGTGAGCATCCTTTCTTTCTCCCACACATAGGGGCCTGAAAAATGGCATGCCTAGAGAGCAAAACAAGCCCAGTAAAACAAGAAGGGTGAGGGCATGTAC